>NC_057810.1:501610323-501858132 GCF_018294505.1 Triticum aestivum | reverse complement strand
TTCATCCAATCGATCGGCTTCACTTAGCAGCAGTAGCGAAGGAATCGCTCCATCGGGTTCAGTTAACAGCCATCGATCGATCGCTCAGGTTCAGTAACGCGTAGCCTGCAGTGCAATCTCTCGGGTTCAGTTAGAGCCCAACGCCTCGCTCGGGTTCAGCTAGAGCCAACGCCTCGCACACACGCGCGTACATGTACGAGAGAAACGCGCATCGCTCGGCCCCCGACCTCCCACCGTAACCGGCAACTCCCCGAAATTTTCCTCCCCCTCGCTTCTACCATGATTTTTTCCGTCATGGACGGCCCAAAGAATGTCATGCAGCTGCGTCTCCGGCCCGCCCGGGACGAAAAGCCCATTTTCTGTCATGATTTTTTGTCATAGAAGTAGGAGCCCACCACATCTATGATGATACCAGGTTTTTTCACAATTATCGTCATAGATGTGTCATATGTATGACAGAAAAAAAAATTCATTCGGCCCAAAATGTCACGGATGTGTCTTTTTTTTGTAGTGATGGTGTGGAGGGAGATCGGACCTAGAGCCACAGAGGCGGAGCAATTCCTCTCCAAGCACACCACCACAAGAACACCCCTCGTGAGGATGTTCTCCCTCTGTACTGTTCATCATCAGCCCGTGAGGCAATCCACCACACCACAAACTAGAGTAGGGTATTACACCACAACGGTGGCCCGAACTAGTATAAACCTTG
Organism: Triticum aestivum; assembly: GCF_018294505.1. Classification (NCBI taxonomy): domain Eukaryota; kingdom Viridiplantae; phylum Streptophyta; class Magnoliopsida; order Poales; family Poaceae; genus Triticum; species Triticum aestivum. The sequence continues at coordinate 501,857,423 of NC_057810.1, read as the reverse complement.
CGTCCCTTGTGTTGTTCATCGGGTAGCTTAGATTCTCAGCGAGGCGTTGGGGCGTGGATCGGTAGGGGAAAGATCTTCGCGCGCACCCTAGAGTTCGAACCTTAAGGGTTTTGCCGTAACCCGATATCTGACATTTGGCATGCCAGGTAGGGGTGTGTCGGAGCTCTCCCTACCGTTGACCCGCTCTCCATCAATACCGTGCTTCGCCCTCATGGCAGGCAACGCGCCGCCCGCTCTGGCTGCCAGAGCCGGCACTGGGCCCTGGGGGCTCCGAGCTCTGGCCCCCGCCTTGCGATAGGTGCGGTGCCTGAACAAGTTCAAGCCAGAGATGCCGTCGCGCTACGACGGCACGGCGGATCCGCTGGCTTTCCTGCTAGCGTATGAGGAGGCCGTCCTCAAGGCCGGGGGCGATGACCAGGTCATGGCCAACTGGCTGCCCATGGCCCTCGTCGACGTCCCACGCATGTGGCTGCTCCACTTGCCAGTGTCTTCGGTGATTTCCTGGGAGGAGCTGCGCAGCCTCTTCCTCGCCCACCATGTTGCGCCGGCACTCCCAGTCGTCGTGGCTCTCCTGGGCGGCTCGCAATCCCCACCCACTAGCCACGACGTCAAGCCGTTCGTCCGCCCGATCGGTGCTTCCCTCACGCACCGTGAAGCTCCTCCGGGTCGGGTAGCACCCAAGACCGACGTGACATTCAGCTTGGATGATCACCCTGCCAACACCGCCTGCTCTGGTGCGCTCCCGATGTTGTGCACTCCTACCATCTGCTAGGTGGCCGTCACCAGGACCCTCGTCGACGGTGGAGCCGGCCTCAATGTGCTCTCGGTCGAGGCCTTCAGCCTCCTCCACGTGCCTTTGGAGCAACTCCGACCCAGTAAGCCCTTCTCGGGCGTCGGGGGCCGTTCCACCGGCTCCCTGGGGCAGATCGGCCTCACGGTGACCTTTGGCACCCAAGCCAACTTTCGCACGGAGCTGGTCGACTTCGACGTTGCCCCCATCGGCCTCCCGTACAACGCCATCCTCAGCTACCCAGCCTTGGCCCAATTCATGGCAGCGACTCACCCGGCCTACAACCTCATGAAAATGCCCGGGTGCAGCGGCGTGCTCACCGTAGTCGGAGATGCAAAAGATGTCATGTAGGTGCTCAAGCTCTCCTTCAAAACGGCCGCAGTAGAGCAGCCCACCAGCGCTGCCACCCTCAAGGCCAAGGGGGCAACCAAGAAGAAGCAGTTGTTCACCCAAGACAAGGCGGAGACCAAGAAGGTACCAGTCGATGAGGATGGATCCTCCAGCGCCACCTTCACCATAGGCGCCAATCTCGACCCCTAACAAGAGGAGGCTGTAGTGAAATTCCTACGCGCAAACAAGGAAGTGTTCGCGTGGGAACCCAAGCAGCTGGTAGGGGTCCCCCGGCAGGTGATCGAGCATCACCTGAACGTATGCCCCAATGTACGCCTCGCGAAGCAGAAAGCAAGGCGGCAGTCCACCGAGAAGCAGGCCTTCATCGTCCAAGAAACCCACAAGCTAGAAGCCGCGGGAGTCATTCGCGAGCTTCGCTATCTAGAATGGCTGGCTAACCCTGTTGTTGTGCCGAAGAAGGGAGGGAAGGAGCGCATGTGCGTCGATTTTACCAACCTCAACAAGGCTTTCCCTCAAGATCTGTTCCTGCTCCCCCGCATCGATCAAATCGTCGACTCCACCGCTGAGTGTGACCTGCTGTGCTTCCTAGATGCCTTCTCGGGCTATCACCAAATCAAGATGGCGGTAGAAGATGTGGAAAAAACGGCTTTCCTGACCCAGTGTGGGGTGTACTGCTACACCTGCATGCCGTTCGGCTTGCGCAATGCAGGCGCAACCTTTCAGCGACTGATGCATATCGCCTTGGGCTGGCAGCTCGGGATAAACGCCGAGGCCTATGTCGACGATATCGTGGTGAAGTCTCTGGAGGCAAAGACCCTGATACAGGACCTGGAAGAAACCTTCGCGAGCCTTCATGAAGTGGACCTGCGGCTCAACCCGGAAAAGTGCGTGTTCGGTGTTCCTTCTGGCAAGCTTCTGGGCTTCCTCATGTCCCACAGAGGAATCAAGGCTAACCCGGAGAAGGTCAAGGCGATCGAAGACATGAGTCCACCACAGACCCTCAGAGAAATGCAGAAGCTCACCGGGCGAGTAACTGCATTAGGGCGTTTTATCTCGAAGCTAGGGGAGCGAGCCCTGCCCTTCTTCAAGCTGATGAAGAAGAAGGGCCCGTTCGAATGGACTCAAGAGGCTGATGAAGCGTTCCAGGATCTCAAGAAATACCTGACCAGCTGAGGGAGTCCTGGATTAGGGGGTGTCCGGATAGCCGGACTACCATCATCAGCCGAACTATCATCGGCCGGACTATCATCATCGACCGGACTCCAGGACTATGAAGGTACAAGATTGAAGACTTCGTCCCGTGTCCAGATGGGAGTTTCCTTGGCGTGGAAGGCAAGCTTGGCGATACGGATATGTAGATCTCCTACCATTGTAACCGACTCTATGTAACCCTAGCCCTCTCCGGTGTCTATATAAACCGGATGGCTCTAGTCTGTAGGACACAACAACAACCCTTACAATCATACCATAGGCTAGCTTCTAGGGTTTAGCCTCCTTGATATCATGGTAGATCCACTCTTGTAAACATCCACAATATCAATATCAATCAAGCAGGACATAGGGTTTTACCTCCATCAAGAGGGCCCGAACCTGGGTAAAACATCGTGTCCCTTGTCTCCTGTTACCATCCGCCTAGACGCACAGTTCGGGACCCCCTACCCGAGATCCGCCGGTTTTGACACCGACATTGGTGCTTTCATTGTGAGCTCCTCTGTGTCGTCACCGATAGGCTTGATGGCCTCTTCAATCGACAACGACGCAGTCTTGGGTGAGACTTTTCTCCCCGGACAGATCTTCGTATTCGGCGGCTTCGCACTGTGGGCCAACTCACTTGGCCATCTGGAGCAGATCGAAAGCTACACCCCTGGCTGTCAGGTCAGGTTTGGAAGCCTAAACTTCACGGCCGATATCCGCGGGGACTTGATCTTTGATGGATTTGAGCCACAGCCGAGCGTGCCACACTGTCACGGTGGGCACGACCTAACTCTTCCGCCGGACAGCACCTTGGAGGCCGCACACGAATCCGCTCCGACCCATAGTCCGGAGCCGATCGCTCAGATCGAGGACGGATGGCTGGACACCGCCTCGGGAGCTCCAACTTCTACGGCGATGGAGCCGAACACTTACCTTGTCCCGCATAAAGCTCATGACTCCGAGATGCCGGACTCTCTGCCGGACTCCGAACCTCCTGCGCCCGTGCCGGTCGAATCCGACTGGGCGCCGATCATGGAATTCACCGCTGCGGACATCTTTCAGCACTCACCCTTTGGCGATATCTTAAATTCGCTGAAGCATCTCTCGCTATCCGGAGAGCCCTGGCCGAATTATGGCCAGGATGGTTGGGATGCGGACGACGAAGAAATTCAGGGCCCACCCACCACCCACTTCGTAGCCACCATCGACGATCTAACCGACGTACTCGACTACGACTCCGAAGACATCGACGGTATGGACGACGATGCCGGAGACTATCAAGAACCAGTGCCTACAGGACACTGGAAGACCACCTCGTCATATGACATATATATGGTGGACACCCCAAAAGATGGGGACGGCGAAGAAGCAACGGAGGCCGATTCCTTAAAGAAATAGCCCAAGCGCCGGCATCAGCGGCGCCGCTCTAAATCCCGCCACAGCAAGAATAGAGATTCCGGCATAGGAGACAATAACACCCCAGAAAGTGCCGAAGACAACCCCCCCAGCACGATCAAGCGGAGGAGGAAGCAGAAGCAAGCCCTCACGAGAGGGCGGCAGACGAAGAGGTCGAGGATGATAATTACTTACCTCCCTCCAGAGACGAGGCAAGCCTCGACGACGATGAATTCGTCGTGCCTGAGGATCCCGTCGAACAAGAGCGTTTCAGACGCAGGCTAATGGCCACGGAAAACAGCCTAAAGAAAAAGCAGCAACAGCTTCAAGCTGATCAAGACCTACTGGCCGACAGATGGACCGAGGTCCTCGTGGCCGAAGAGTATGAACTCGAACGCCCCTCCAAAAGTTAACCAAGACGCAAGTTGCTCCCCCGACTAGAGGAGGAAGCATACAAACCTGCATCACCAGCGCACAATACGGCAGGCCGACCACCTCGTGGCCGCGACAGAGAGGCGTGCAAGCCCTCCACCAAAACCGTACCCCGGCATTGCTCAAAAAGCATGAAGCCACGGGGGAACGCGCCGGACTTGCGGGATATATTGAAGGACAAGGCAAGACAATCCAGATCTATCTATGGATCACGTGGGCGCCCCAAGACCCACGACGAATACCGTCGCGCCGGATACAACTACTCCGGCCGGGCCGAACACAGCAGACAACGCTCTCTCGAGCTACGTCGCGATATTGCTCAATACAGAGGCACCGCACACCCACTATGCTTCACTGACGAAGTAATGGATCATCAAATCCCTGAAGGGTTTAAACCCGTTAATACCGAACCCTACGATGGCACAACAGACCCCGCGGTTTGGATTGAGGATTATCTCGTCCATATACATATGGCCCACGGCGACGATCTTCACGCCATCAAATATCTCCCGCTCAAGCTTAAAGGACCAGCTCGGCATTGGCTTAATAGCCTGCCCGCAGAGTCAATTGGATGCTGGGAAGACCTGGAAGCCGCATTCTCGACAACTTCCAGGGCACGTATGTGCGACCACCGGACGTAGATGACCTAAGCCACATAATCCAGCAGCCAGACGAATCATCCAAGAAATTTTGGACACGGTTCTTAACAAAGAAAAATAAAATCATCGACTGTCCGGATGCAGAGGCCCTCGCTGCCTTCAAACATAACATCCGCGACGAGTGGCTGGCCCGGCACCTAGGACAGGAAAAGCTGAAATCCATGGCAGCCCTCACATCACTCATGACCCGCTTCTGTGCGGGAGAGGATAGCTGGCCAGCTCGCAGCAACAACCTCAGCAAAAACGCTGGCAGTCCGGATACCAAGGACCGCAACGGCAGGTTGCGTCGAAACAAAAACAAACGCCGCATTAATGGCGACAGCAATGAGGATACGGCAGTCAACGCCGGATTCCGAGGCTCCAAGCCCGATCAACGGAAGAAGCCATTCAAAAGAACCACTCCGGGCCCGTCCAATTTGGACCGAATACTCGACCGCTCCTGTCAAATACATGGAACCCCCGAAAAGCCAGCTAACCACACCAACAGAGATTGTTGGGTATTCAAGCAGGCAGGCAAATTAATCGCCGAATACAATGACAAGGGGCTACACAGCGATGACGAGGAAGAGACCCGGCCGCCGAACAACAGAGGACAAAAGGGATTCCCCCCTCAAGTTCGGACGGTAAACATGATATACGCAATGCATATACCCAAGAGGGAGCGGAAGCATGCACTAAGGGACGTATACGCGATGGAGCCAGTCGCCCCAAAATTCAACCCGTGGTCCTCCTGCCCGATCACTTTCGATCGAAGAGACCATCCGACCAGTATCCGCCATGCGGATTCGCCGCATTGGTTTTAGACCCAATCGTCGATGGATTTCACCTCACAAGAGTCCTGATGGACGGCGGCAGTAGCCTGAACCTGCTTTATCAGGATACAGTGTGCAAGATGGGCATAGACCCTTCAAGGATTAAACCTACAAAGACAACCTTCAAAGGCGTCATACCAGGTGTCGAGGCAAGTTGTACAATCTCAGTCACACTGGAAGTGGTCTTCGGATCCCCGGATAATTTCCGAAGCGAGGAGTTAATCTTCGACATAGTCCCGTTCCGCAGTGGCTATCATGCTCTGCTCGGACGAACCGCGTTCGCAAAATTCAACGCAGTGCCGCATTATGCATACCTTAAGCTCAAGATGCCAGGCCCTCGTGGAGTAATCACGGTCAATGGAAACACGGAACGCTCCCTCCGAACGGAGGAACATACAGCGGCTCTCGCGGCAGAAGTGCAGAGCAGCCTTTTAAGGCAATTTTCGAGTCCGGTCGTTAAACGACCGGACACGGCCAAACGCGCCCGGAGCAACATCAACCAAGACCAGCTGGCACGTTCCGAGCACGCATAGCAATGCGGCCTCAACCCCAGCCCTCGCACAATTGTAAGACAAACTCTCCGCGTACATAATTACGCCCTGGAGATACCATGGGCATAGGGGGAGAGGCACAACCACAACAGACCCAGAGTGCGGTTCGACCACACCAGGGGCTCCCAAGTGTGTCGCTCTTTTTTATCTTTTATTTCTCTCTTTTTTATACAGAACTCTGTCTGGTGGCGAACCTGCCGGACTCATGATGCAACAGCCAGGGAGGGACAAAGGCCGCGACGAACACTCAGGTGGTCTCCATTACGAGCATTAAATTTGTTAAATACACCATTCCGCGGCCTACCCCTGGAGGGAGACGCCTTTAATTCGTCCAATCCCTTGCTTTCCGCACTATTTGTATCATTCCGCACTCATAGCAGATCTTCTCGAATAAAATGCAGCACTTTTTGCCCATAATTGCATTACCTTATATATATATGTTCATTTATGACATGTTGCATGCGTTCATTTTGGTACGGCCAAATACGCCAGGGGCTTATGTTCCCCGCATTATGGTGTGATAAAGTCCGCACACTTTCACAAGTGCGGCTCCCCGAACTTATAGCATTATATGAATCGGCTCCGAATCATGTCTTGGGTCAATAGTTGGGTTTGCCCGGCTCCCAAGTTTGGCACCTTACGTTCCGTTCTATTGGCTAAGGTAGCACTGGGAGAACCACTGCGATTGCGCCCCGGTTGAGCCGGGTTAACGCCTCAGTGGAGAAAGCTAAAACCGACCGTCATGATAAGGCGAGAGACTGGTCGCTGTTCGAGAGGTCTTTTCGGGTCCTTAAAGACCTACGCCGCTTCGAGCGAAGTTCCGGATAATGTACGACGAAGGCGTGGATAGCGCCCCGAATTCGGTCTTCCGAATACTAGGGGCTTCGCCGAAATTTAAAATTATAGAATTCTATGGCTAAGTGAGAGTGTTCAAGCACTATAAGTCCGGTTGCCTTGTTCGTTGTGTTGAGCGCCTCCCTAGATGGACCCAAAAATGGGAACAAGAGTGCTCAAGTTTATCCCGAACACCCCAGCACTCGTGGCATGGGGGCTGAAGCCGACGACTTGCCATCTCTCAGATTTAATAAACGGCCGCACAGAAGGTAATATTTTAAATTAACAAGCGTTGCTTAGCGCATATGAACAAAGTTTTCAATGCACAGGATAACACATTGCGAATTTACTCAATAATTACATCCCTGGGGCACTCATCCGCAATCTTGCGGGCACCCTTCAGAACAGTCTTATAGTACATCTCGGGCGTACGATATTCCTTGCCCACTGGTGGCGCGTCAGTGATTAGCTTCTCCGCATCCAGCTTGCCCCAATGGACCTTTGCACGGGCAAGGGCCCGACGAGCACCTTCAATACAGGCGGAGCGCTTGATAACCTCCACCCAGGGGCACGCATCCAACAACCGTCGCACGAGGCCGAAGTAGTTCCCAGGCATGGCCTCTCCAGGCCACAGCCGGACTATGAGGCCCTTCATGGCCTGCTCGGCCACCTTGTGGAGCTCGACCAGCTGCTTCAGCTGGTCGCTAGGGGGCACCGGATGGCCGGCCTCAGCATACTGAGACCAGAAGACCTTCTCCGTTGAGCTCCCCTCCTCGGCTCGGTAGAATGCGGCGGCATCAGACACGCTATGAGGCAGATCTGCAAACGCCCCTGGAAAGCTCCAAATTCGGGGACTTATGGGCATCGGCCTTGGCAGTCTTGGCACTTTCGAGAGCCGAGGCAAGCTCGGACTCTCGAGTCTTTGAGTCACGCTCCAAACTCTCATGCTTTTCCATGAGAGCCTGGAGCTCTTGCTGAACCACCGCCACCTGCGCCTCCTGCTTTTCTCGCTCTGCCTGTTCCGCGGCCGCATTGCGTTCGGCCGCGGACACGGCCTCCTTCAGGGTCGCCACCTCGTTCGTGGCCCCTGCAGTACCCATGTTATCCTTGTTATTTTTTGTTGCAACCTAAATCCTTTTCTGTAAGGTACAAGTTCAAAGTGGTGTTGCTCACCTTCTTTGTCCTGGAGCTGCTTCTTGGCGCAGCCGAGCTCTTGCTCGGACCGCTCGAGCTCTTGCTTCAAAGCACCGACCTCCGCAGTCAGTGCGGCAGAGGTCAGCAGCGCAGCCTGCAACCCATATTGACATAATTTTTTAGCAACCCTGCGTATATCTTCTTTTTTTCAGATCCTCAGTCCGGCTTTTCTTCTTGAACACCGAACCGAGCATCAGGGCTACTGTCTATGCGGTATTACATTGCATATTTTTATCTTCTTACCTCAAAGCCTGATAGAAGGTTGCTGCAGGCTTCGATCAGCCCGCTCTTGGCGAGCTGTACCTTCTGAATCACCGCACTCATAATAGTGCGGTGTTCTTCCTCGATGGAAGCGCTCTGGAGCGCCTCCAACAAATTGTCCGGCGCCTCCGGTTGGACGGAAGGCGTCGGCATCACGGTCTTGCCCTTCGTGCGAAGGGGCCGCCGGCCGGACTCCGGAACCACTGCGGGTTCTGATGTGGAGTCCGGCGCAAAGTCCGGGAGGCTGCCTTGTGGCGCCTCCGGAGCCTCCCCCTGATGGGTCCCTTCTTGGGATCCCACCTCGGCGTCCTCGGTGTTGCGAGGGGTGAAGGCGGTCGGGATGGAGTCTACATCCGACGAAGCCAACGACCCGCTCGATGAAGCGGGGAGATCATCATTGGCCGGACTACAGGCAACATGCGGCATCAGAATGACACTATGTGACGCAGAAAAAGAAATTATAAATCATTCAAGAATCCGGATACTTACGATCTCGCCGGAGGCCTGGCCCTTGAAGGCCATTCTTCCTCGCCAACATTGATGTTGGCAGAGCTGTCCGGGGGAATAGTCCTTTCCCTCTTGGACCCTTCGGCCTCCCCTGTTGGGGAAGCCTTCCTCTTCCTCTCTCCCTCCTCTGGGAGAGAGTCGTCTTTCTCCTCCTCGTTTTCGGGGGAGGAGTCCGCCCCGGAGTCGTCGGACACCTGAAAACGGGAACTATTTCGAGCACCCGTGGCCTCCTTCTTGGCCTTCTTCTCCGGCACCACGTGCGGTGCCGGAACCAGCAGCCTCGCTAGATGGGCGTCTACTGGGTTTTCTGGCATAGGAGCCGGGCAGATAATCTGCTCCGCCTTCCTCATCCAGTCCTGTCAAAGGAAAAGGGGAAATTAAAACCCGCATAGAATCAAACTATGAAAAGCAAGTGTCCCGTAAAGGGGTAGAATCACTTACCTCGTCGGCTTGGCGCTGCGAGCGAAATCCGCGATCTTCAGTCGCGGATGCGGGGGCTTCGGCGCCCTTAAACAGCACCCTCCAGGCGCCTTCGTACGTCGTGTCGAAGAGCCCGCTCAGCGCCTGGTGCTGTTCCGGATTGAACTCCCACAGATTGAATGCCTGCTCTTGGCATGGGAGAATCCGGCGGACGAGCATGACTTGGACCACGTTAACCAGCCTGAGCTTCTTCACCAGCTTCTGGATACAGGCTTGGAGTCCCGTCAGCTCCTCCGAACTACCCCACAGCAAGCCCTTCTCTTTCCAGGAGGTGAGCTGCATGGGGATACCAGATCTGAACTCGGGGGCCACCGCCCACTTAGGGTCGCGCGGCTCGGTGATATAGAACCACCCTGATTGCCACCCCTTGACGGATTCCACGAAGGCCCCTTCGAACCAAAGGACATTGGGCATCTTGCCCAACATGGCGCCTCCGCACTCCGCTTGAGTGCCCTTCACTAACTTCGGCTTGACATTGAAGGTCTTGAGCCACAAGCCGAAGTGGGGCTGGATGCAGAGGAAGGCCTCGCACATGACGATAAACGCCGAGATGTTGAGGATGAAGTTCGGCGCCAGATCATGGAAATCCAGGCCGTAGTAGAACATGAGCCCCCGGACAAAGGGGTGAAGTGGAAAACCCAGTCCGCGGAGGAAGTGGGGAAGAAAAACGACCCTCTCATGGGGCCTGGGGGTGGGGATGAGCTGCCCCTCGTCGGGCAGCCGGTGCGCGATGTCGTCGGACAGGTAGTCGGCGCTGCGCAGTCTTTTGATGTGCTCCTCCGTAACGGAGGAGGTCATCCACTTGCCTCCTGCTCCGGACATAACTGGGGAAGGTTGAGACGGGATGTGCGGGCTTGGGCGCTGGACCTCGAGTGCGCGGAGATGGATAAGAAAAGGAGGAAGAAGGCGTAGGTGAAAAGGTGAATCCTTATCCCTTATATGGGCGGGCGAAGTCCGCGTCCCCCACCGGCCTGGTAAAACTCGCTTATCCCCCAAGCGTCACCATCAATGGCGCGGTTGGGTTACCCACGTCCGTATTGATGAGAATCCCGGATTAAGGGGGAACATGATCTCTGCTTCGACAAGACGTGCCAAGGAAACCGCTTCGCTAAATGCGCTGAGGTGGTGGAGTAAAAAACGATTCAAGTAATGGCTTGGTAGTGGCGTGACGACATGCCGCAAAAAACGTTAGCAGATTGAACTTGTGTATATATTATTCTCTCTACGGTGGAATGTGGAATTTATTTTGCAGAGCCGGACACTATCCTGGTGTTCACAATCTTCTATCATTCGGAGGAGGAACCCGCCTTGCAATGCCAAGCAATATACGCGCCGGACTTATCATCATTGAAGCCTGGTTCAGGGGCTACTGAGGGAGTCCTGGATTAGGGGGTGTCCGGATAGCCGGACTACCATCATCAGCCGAACTATCATCGGCCGGACTATCATCATCGACCGGACTCCAAGACTATGAAGGTACAAGATTGAAGACTTTGTCCCGTGTCCGGATGGGACTTTCCTTGGCGTGGAAGGCAAGCTTGGCGATACGGATATGTAGATCTCCTACCATTGTAACCGACTCTATGTAACCCTAGCCCTCTCCGGTGTCTATATAAACCGGATGGCTCTAGTCTGTAGGACACAACAACAACCCTTACAATCATACCATAGGCTAGCTTCTAGGGTTTAGCCTCCTTGATCTCGTGGTAGATCCACTCTTGTAAACATCCACAATATCAATATCAATCAAGCAGGACGTAGGGCTTTACCTCCATCAAGAGGGCCCGAACCTGGGTAAAACATCGTGTCCCTTGTCTCCTGTTACCATCCGCCTAGACGCACAGTTCGGGACCCCCTACCCGAGATCCGCCAGTTTTGACACAGACACAAGCCTCCGGTGATGGTGGCTCCACGCCCTCAGGAGTCCTTGGTGCTCTACCTCGTCGCCACGCCATACTCTGCCAGTGCAGCTCTGGTGGCGGTCCAAGAGGACGCCGGGTCAAGGCCGTAGCAGCCACAACCCCGACCGCGGCGGCTCAAGGCCAGGAAGCCCTCGCGAGGGCCACAGCCTCGGCGGATTGGGACCAGCCTCAACAGGAAGATGCCTCCGGGGCCGAGGGGACCTCACCAAGCAATCAGGAGCCGGGGGCTCCAATGCCTCAGGAGGTGCTCGACTCTCCGGAGGATGCTGGCTCCATCGGCGCGCCCACCCTCGTCGAGCATCTTGTGTATTTCGTCAGCACGGTGCTGCGGGATGCAAGGGTATGGTACCCCATGCCCCAGAAGCTCTTGCTCGTGCTGTTGGTGGCCTCTCGGAAGCTGCGGCACTACTTCCAAGGTCACCCCATCAAGGTCATCTCGGCATATCCATTGGAAAGGGTACTTAGAAGTTCCAACTCAGCGGGAAGGGTTGCCGAATGGAACATTGAGTTGGAAGCGTTTCAGTTGGAATTCAGCACGACGAGGGTCGTTAAGGGGGCCGCACTTGCAGATTTTGTGGCAGAATGGACAGATGCGCCAGGACTCGAAGCGGGGGAAGACCGATCACTTTCCCTAGGAAGTGAGGCGCCGGACGGTTGGGTCATGTACTTCGATGGAGCTTTCACGCGACACGGTGCGGGGGCCGGCGCGGTGCACATATCCCCCACTCAGGACAAGCTCTACTACGTCGTACAACTCTGTTTCCATCATGGAGAGAAGGTTTCCAACAATATAGCAGAGTACGAGGGTTTGATAGCAGTCTTGAAAGCTGTAGTGGACTTGGGGGTAAAGCGCCTCATCATCAAAGGTGATTCACAACTCCTCGTCAACTTCTCCAACAAGGTATATGAGCCGAGGGACGAGCACATGGAGGCGTATCTTGCGGAGGTCCGCAGAATGGAAAAGTAATTTTGGAGTTTGGAGTTGCAGCATGTGCCCCGCGGCACCAATCAAGAGGCTCATGACATCGCCAAAAGGGCGTCCCGGTGGCTGCCCCAAGAACCTGGCGTCTTCGAGGAATGACTCTTCAGACCCTCAGCAGCACCATCATCGTCAAGTATAGCGCAGCCTTGGGAAGAGCTCCCTCAACCACCTGCCTCAGGAGCCCCGAGCTATGGCCCAACCTCAGGAGCACGCTTGCTCCTGGCGCTGGAGCCTCAGGAGGGATGCTGGACCGTGGAACTCAAAGGTTACCTGACGAGAGGGACTCTGCCAGAGAAGGAGGAGGACGCGGAGCGTGTGGCACGGCGGGCCACGGCTTATTGCATCCAAGACAGGGAGCTATACTGGAAGCGGCCAAATGATGTCTCCCTACGTTGCATCTCCAGGGAGCAGGGGAAAGAACTGCTGGCATACATTCAACATGGAGACTGTGGGCACCACTTGTCATCATGAACCCTCGTCGGCAAGGCGTTTCGCAGTGGGTTCTACTGGCCTACAACACTCAATGACGCCATCGAGCTAGTGAAGGCCTGTGAAGCCTGTCAATTCCACGCCAAACAGATTCATCAGCCGGCACAGGTCCTGCAGACTATACCCCTCTCATGGCCGTTTGCGGTTTGGGGGCTGGACATTTTGGGCCCATTTCCCCGGGCGCCTGGGGGCTATCGCTACCTCTACGTCATCGTCGACAAATTCACCAAGTGGGCGGAGGTGGAAGCTGTCCGCACCATCCCAGCTGGCTCAGCAGTCAAGTTCATCAAGGGCCTCGTGAGCCAGTTTGGAGTGCCTAACCGCATCATCACCGATAATGGTTCGCAGTTCACCAGCAATCTCTTCAAAACGTATTGTGCTAACCTTGGAACACAGATATGCTACGCTTCGTGGCGCACCCTCGGAGCAACGGCCAGGCTGAACGTGCCAATGCAGAGGTCTTGAAAGGCCTCAAAACCAGGACCTTCAAGAAGAAACTGGAGGCCTGCGGCAGGGGCTGGTACGATGAGCTCCAGTCTATGCTATGGTCCATCTACACGACCGCAACCAAGTCAACTGGCGAGACCCCATTCTTCCTCGTCTACAGAGCAGAGACGGTCCTCCCTCACGAGGTCAAGCGTCACTCCGCGTGGGTCCTGGCGTTTGACGAAGCGCAATAGGACGCCACGTGGGGGACGGATCTCGTGCTAGGGGAGGAACGTCGTCGGGAGGCCGCGCTTCGGGCGGCAAGATACCAGCAGGCGCTGCGGCGGTACCATTTCCGCAACATCCGCCCCAGGACTCTCGAGGTAGGGGACCTCGTGCTCAGGCGGGTGCTCTCTAGGGAAGGGCTGGATAAGCTCTCGCCCATGTGGGAGGGCCCGTTCAAGGTTGTTCATGTTTCCAGGCCCGGCTCCGCACGCTTGGAGACCTAGGAGGGGGTGCCCATCCCGAACGCGTGGAACATTCAGCACCTCTGAAGATTCTACCCTTGAAGCGAGGCCCAGTGCCTATGAGAAGAGGCCCAGTGCCTGTGAAGAAGGCCAATGCCTGTGAAGCTTGTCGCCCTGAGGAAGGGCCCGGTGCCTGTGAAGCTCGACTCCCCCAAGGAAAGGACCGGTGCCTGTGAAGAAGGCCAATGCCTATGAAGCTCGCCGCCCGTGACACTCTCACGTAATAATGAGTTGGGGTTGTACACGCCCCGGAGTCTCCGGAGTGCCGGCCCTGGGCCTTAGGGGCTCCCGCCCATGCCCAGTGGCAGCACTTAGCTCCATGCTGGTGAGAAGACGTCGAAGACTAGATTAGGTGTCGGACACGGCTTTTCATTTGCTTTCTGCAGTTAGCTAGTTCATCTTTGTTTGGGACTTTAGTTAGAGTTGCTTTTGATGTTGTACGCCGTCCCCCGCCTGTGGTTTCATGTCTTTGCTGCTCGCCTGACTCGTCTTTCCTTTCGAAAACCTCGCGAGGGGGGCTGCGAAGGCGCCCTGGCGAGTATCTTCTTGCTTAATTTCGTGAGGTTTCCCAACCTAAGTTCACAGCGGGATCACTCCTCCTGGTCCATGCCCCACGGTTATCGCGACACGAACGCAGGACCTGGGCTGGTCGCCATCACAGCTGGGGGACGGAACCTGTCCCTCCGGCTAATTTTTGCAGGCCTCAAGACGCACGACAAGGCCTCTGGCCGAAGCCTCCCGAGGCGAAGGCCGCAACGAATCCCCCCAAGCTAAGTTATTACTACGCATGAGCATGCAATACCTTAACGCGGCATGGAAATAATAGAAACGGCATGATAGTTGATGGCAACGGTCCAGCACGCCCCCATGGGGCTCCACACTTCTCTCTCTCTATGCAGGAAAGGGAGAAAAAACAAAATGAGCGTGGCTCGCCCCGCGACAGCCTGCAAAAGAGGATTCGCATCACCTTCCGGAGCTCAAATGGACCCCTCCTCACGCTTCACTGAGGTGCGACGGTGGGATGATCCGCCACCCCCCTCGAAGCGAGCACGGCGGCGAAGTGGCTGGTCACGGCCGCCGCAGGAGGAGCTGCGTCAGAAGGGGAGTCACCGAAGCATGGCGAGCTGCGGGCACCGCCAGGCACGGGCCTGTCCTCGTCTTCGCCACGGCCATCGCCGAGACTAAGCATTCGGTCACCATCATCGCCCTCGGGGCAGCACCCGACGCGGCGGCCATCTTCTCCGAACACCTTCACGAAAAGGGTGGCATCACCGTCGAACTTGAAATGCAAGGTGCACCACTGGCCGAGGCCACGCGCACGGGCAAACGTCTGCCAGCCGCGGGCCAAAGCCACGTTCTCGGCAATGGAAACCTCCACCGCCACCCAGGAGCCTCTGCTACAGCAGCCGTCTGCCTGAAGCCAGAGCCCACCAGTGGCACCGGCCGGCAGTTCGCCAGCGAAGAAGCAGGGGAGCTGAAGCCAGGTACTGGCCGGATCCTCCGACCAAAGGACGAACTTCGGCAGCACCTCCGCCGAGTGGAAGCGCGGGCGGGGAGGCCGCGCAGCCGCGGCGCACCTCCCCCCATCAATCAAGCGGCCTTCACCAAGCAAGGGACGTCCGCCGCGACCACTGGCGGCCAACGCAGGAATCGCGGGATGCTTGCGGGGATGACCTCGGCCGCGCTTGGACGGACGGGAGCCGGGCCCCTCCTGGCGAACCTTCCCCTTCTCTGTGGCCGAAAACTTCTTTGTAGGCGCCATAAGACACAACAAGAAGGTGGAGGGGAGCAAGGAAGAAGAGACGGAGCAAGGAGAGATGGACTGGGAGGGCTCACGTCATTCCGTACTTATAGTCCGGAGGAGGCCAACCGTCGGCCTCCATGATCACAGGTAATCATGACTCGTTTTGCATGCAGGGACCTGTCAAGTCGGGAAGTTGCCGAGGCGTCATGGGGAAGTGGAGACGCCCACGTCCAATCAACCGCCACACAGCGCCCAAGGCCGCAAGCTGTTTGGGGCCCGCGGCACTCCGAACTTGCCCCTTCGCTTCCCAGCTAAGACAAGTCCAAGCGCGCCTTGGACCCGGGGCCTACTATCGGTGTTCTGGGAACGGGGGTCCCCAGACTTGCCTGCCTGCGGCCTACAGCGTGGCTCAAGGGGTGGCCCTATGCGGCCCATCTTCGTCTACTCAAGCTTAAGACCCTCGCGAGGGGCCAAGCCTCGCAGGGCGGACGATGGAAGGCTTCCTCAGGGGCGGCCTCACCAGGCAAGCTCGCGAGGAGGCGGAGAGATCAAGGCAAGGGTACCTCGCGAGGTGCTCGTGACGCAAGCCATGACGATCGAGACCAGGAGGGCTCTAGGAGGGCGCCGGCCTGTGCAGTGTCCTTGTTTCCTCTTTGGTGCAAAGGGGGCAAGCGCAGGTGTGGAGTACCGAGGCGTCAAGTAAAGGTTACCATTTCAGTGCTACAAGACCAAGACCAGCAGAGCGGCAGGACAGAGGTCACCGTGGAGCCCAAGACGGCGTCATCGCCAGTGCCTCTGGCAGCCGAAGACCAACTTTAGTCAGGATAAGTTGTACTAGATGTTCCCCTTCAAAATGGCCGTTGTTGGCGCCCTTCCCGCTCAATATTTGGGAAGAGGACCAGGGCCTCTATATATAGGGATAACCGCCATGGTGTGGAGGGAGATCGGACCTAGAGCCACAGAGGCGGAGCAATTCCTCTCGAAGCACACCACCACAAGAACACCCCTCGCGAGGCTGTTCTCCCTATGTACTGTTCATCATCAGCCCCAGAGGCAATCCACCACACCACAAACTAGAGTAGGGTATTACACCACAACGGTGGCCTGAACTAGTATAAACCTTGCGTCCCTTGTGTTGTTCATCGGGTAGCTTAGATTCTCAGCGAGGCGTTGGGGCGTGGATCGGTAGGGGAAAGATCTTCGCGTGCACCCCAAAGTTCGAACCTTAAGGGTTTTGCCGGAACCCGATATCCGACATCACCTTCCCCGGCCGCGGCTACCAGCCTCGCCCGCGCTCTGCGCCCGCACCACCTCTCGCTCACGACGGCCGCCCTTCCCTTCGCCGGTGCCACCCGCCGCCACCGGCCTCACCCTACTCACCGGTGTCGTCCGCCGCATCGCCTGGCCGCGCCCAGCTCGCCAACCACCGCGCCCGCGTGCCCGGTTCCACTCGGGCGTCCGCACGCCCGCGCCTGTTAGCCTAGTTGGCCACATGGGCCTATGACAACTGGGCCCCACACCCTTGTTTACTAAAAAAACAATGTAAATATATATACAAGGTTTTAAAATAAGAATAATTAATTAATTAGTTAACTAATTAACTTACTTAAATTGGGTTAATTAAACTAATCACTTAATTAGCCTAACTAATATGTAATTAACTAAATGTGCCTATGACAAGGGGTCCCACCCCCTGTTGACCAGTCAAACGTTGACTGGTCAACTGGGACCCCCCGGACCCACATGTACTCCCTTGGTACACATTTGTGTACCCTGTGCTGGGTACACCTAGCTTTTACTCCTTATTTTTTTCGAATTAAATTAAAATTGCAGAATATTGTTAAATCTTTGAAAAATCATATTAAATAAACCGTAGCTCAGATTCAAAAGTTTTATACATGAAAGTTGCTCAGAACGACGGCACAAAGCCGAGCACGCGGTCCGTTCGTCCTCCACACGTCCCTAGCATAGCAAACCTTGAACTTTTCTCCTCTGGTTCATTTGTCTGACAGACGTCCAGAAGAGGGAAATCATTCCCGGATGTTTGCCCCTTCGCCGGTATTGCCTAGTGCTGCATTAGAACACTTCTAGCCCAGCTTATTGTCTTGTTATGCATATGTTTGCGTTTATTTACTGTTTCTTCCCCCTCTTCTATCCGGTAGACCCTGAGATCGCTGTTGATGCCACTGTGATCGACTACGTTACCAACGACCCTCCTTCTTGTCTGAGCAACCAGGCAAGCTCCCCCTTTGATCATATCGATATCGCCCATTCCATTTATCTCATGCTTGCATTAGATTTTGCTATTGTTATTGTTTGCTCCTATTCTGATGCATAGCCTGCTTTTGTACCTGCTATTGTTACCTACCTGCTTATCCTAAACTGCTTAGTATAGGTTGGTTAGTGATCCATCAATGACCCCCACCTTGTCCTTGTGGCCCCTGCTTCATCATTGATGACTCGATCAACGTGATAGACGACCGGAGCCCGACACCTCACATCACATCACGCCCCTTTAGTTGCTCGACTCTGCAGAGCTACTATCGAGTGACGAGGGTGATCCCTCATAACGCACTCCTGATGATAATTCTGTAGTGTAGCTATTCGGTCATGGTCATCGAGGGTGGTTCCTCTTTCACCATTCCTGATACGGCTCTGTCGTGCAACACCTCAAGTGTGACCTCGAGGGTGGATCCTCTTGCATTCACCTTGATGATTACATCGAGTGGAATCCTCCGGGGGTGATTCCTTGGGTTTTCTCCTTGAACTTTGGACACACAATTACAATTGACTTTACTTGATACCTTGGTGAAAGTCGGGCGGGCCCGGAGAGCACCCGCAAGATAATGACATGGCACGGCCGAGCATTCTGGGCCCTTGTTGTAAGTCCGCGAGACGGGGCGATGGGGTCACTTTCGATCGTGAGTCTCTGCTCGTCTCCGCAAGCTAATAATACACTATGGTTTGGGTATTTGTTCTGAGTTGGCCTTTGGCCTTTACGCACCAACCACACGCGAGAATAGTTATGGGCCTCGGCGTCGTGGTATCATCCGAAGCTTTGTCAGACGTCCAGTTCAGCAGTGCAGCACGGCTGGGCCAGCACCATCCGATAGTGGTGGAGCCTGGACCCGCCCTGCGCGCAATGACCCGGAGTGCAACGGGCGATGGGCCCAGACCCTGGAGTGCTTAGGAGGTAGACCGGCGGGGACCTCTCTACTGAGCCTAGGTAGGGCTGCGACGTGTTGATCTTACGAGGTCGGGCATTGACCCAGAAAAGTGTGTCCGGACAGAGTAATCAAACGTGTTGGAAAACATGGTGCACCCCTGCAGGGAAGATTATCTATTAATAGTCGTGTCCACGGTAACGGATGTTTAGACTTATAACCTGATCTTGTACAACTACGAATGGATACTTGAATATGTGGCTCCGAGATTGCTTTCTCGCAGGGAGTCGAGGAAGGATCTCTGGGCATTAATGTTACAACATGCTTGTTAAATATTAAACTGCTATTCTTTACTCTTCTACATGCTGCAAGATGCTCAGAGCTGCGTAAAGATGCTAGTCTTTGATAGGCTAGGCCTTCCCCCTCTATTCTGGCATGCTGCGGTTTAGTCCACAGATACAAACCTTCCATTTGATACCAGTGCATACTTAGTATAGATCTGATGCTTGTGAGTACTCACGGTTGCTTTGCTACCCCCTTTTCCCCCCTTCTTTCTTCTTTCCGGTTGATGCAACCATATGGTGGATCCCTGGAGCCAGATGCCACCGCCGATGGATGCTACTACCTGGAGACCAACGACGACCAGGAGTAGTTAGGAGGTCCCAGGCAGGAGGTCTTGCCTCTTCGATCGTGTTGCTTTTGTGCTAGCCTTCTTAAGGCATCCTTGTTTAACTTATGTCTGTACTCAGATATTGTTGCTTCCGCTGACTCTTGTGTATCGAGCTTGTATTCGAGCCCTCGAGGCCCCTGGCTTGTAATATAAAGCTTTTATTATTTCATTTTGTGTCTAGAGTTGTGTTGTGATATCTTCCCGTGAGTCCCTGATCTTGATTGTACACATTTGCGTGTATGATTAGTGTATGATTGAATCGGGGGCGTCACAAGTTGGTATCAGAGCCGACTGCCTGTAGTATCCCCCTTTCCAACTCCTTGGCAGAAGTTGAGTCTAGTAATTGAAAAAAGTTGATTTACTAACATGGCTGTGTGGCTTACGGGCCCACGTCGCCATTGGGTGGTATTAGGATCTTTTACTCCTCGACCTTTATTCTGGGACTCTAATCTGTCTTTTATTCGGGTTAAATGATTTTGATAACTCTAACTCTAGGTTCTCGTAAATACTCTCTCCCGGAGAGCCCCTCACTCCAGATGATTGCTTGGTGCACCAGAAGATTGTGAAGATACTCTCTGATGTTTTACCGAGTCCCTTGTACCCTTTGCCGTTGCGCTCCCTACCACCGATAAATCCTTATGGGTAACTACCTACATTATCGTTCATACTTTCATCCCTAGTTGCTCTTGTTATTACAAGATGCCCCGAATTACTCTCTATTGTCCTGAGAATCTGTTGAGCCTACTGCCTTGCAACTCTTTGCCACCTAAATACCCCTACGGATAATTACTCGCGCTTGCCGAGTATCCATTCATCCATAGTTGTTCATGTGTTTTGCAAAAAAAATTGGAATGCTATTTGATCTTTCGAAACTCCTCAGTAGCCTATTACTCTTGCTCCTCCTTGCCTGCTTACACTATGGTTACTTCCATATGTCCAGCAATGCTCTTTAGCAACCTTTGTCATCATAATTTTTGAGCAATTGATTCGATGTGATTGTGAATGCTCGCAATCTTCAATCAAAATTAGAATTCTTCCCATCGGCTCAGACGTCACTCCCGGATATGAGCTGGTGTTCGACAAATCAAACCTTAATTGATTGTCGATCTATGTCTATTCTATTTAATTGTCTTTGGTTACAGCCTATTCTTCGGATCCCCTATTTTGGAAATCATAATTCCGTTGCATTTGAGCTTTGAATTAGTCAGTTGTTTCTATAATCTGATCTCCTTGCATTCTTTCTTCTTCTGGTTGAGTATCGATGCTCACATCAGACCCCTCATGGATCACCAGATCCTTTGCTGGGTTTTATCCAATAGCGTCCTTCATATTCAATAAGCTTGCGAGCCTCCCCTCGGATACATAATGCCTTTGGTAAATGGTATCCTTTGCTTCCTCAACCATGCTCTACTCCCGAGCTTGAGATATTTACTCCTAAAGATTATAGTATATGTTCCTAAGATACCCTGATGGGTTGAACCTATGCCTTCCATAATATGTATGAACCCGAAAACTTCCATGGGTCATACTCTACTGGTGTTATGCCAGATAAAACCTCAACACTATGGCTTCATCTAAAATGAGAAGTGAATGAAAGGTTATGCATTGGAGAAGTGGGAGTCGACCTTCAACTTTGTGTTCATGCCCATGGACACGATGTGGAACTTATCATGGAAGCTTCTTGTAATAATAATAATCCCCTTATGATAAGTTCAGATTTTATCTATGTTTGGTCCTTTGCAACCGTGGTTCCAACCATATTGTTCTTTGATACCATTTCTCGGACGAGTTAAAGTACTTGTCTTCTACAGATCATTTCACCTGTCAAGCCTCTACTTTGATCTACCTTCGAGTGTTACCCTCTAGTATCTCGAGAATATCACAGAACTACATAAATTCTTATGAGTTTTTCATCAACTATTATTCTCGCCAATTCAAATTTTCCACGGATTCTGAGTTGTTAGGCACTCGAGAATACCGATAACTGATTCAAGTCTCCATTGTGTTGTTTAACCTTTCTTGTAACCTAACATATCGGAGCAGTGATAATTCCCTGCTTATGTAAACACCTCGGTGTACAACTTTGTCAATAAGACCTTGTTACTATTGTTAATGACATTCTGGTAGCCACCGATGGACGAGAACTTTGCCTATTGGTCTGCCTCGTCTTAACGAGCAGGAAAATGGTTCCCTTCATCCCTCGCCCTTGGTACCGATGTTATTGCCGACAAAACTGACAGGTTATTGTCAGACATGCCTTGCTATCAAGATTGTGCAAGATGACATCACCCTTCCTACTTTTTGATCCACATGGTGGGCCCATAACCCACAGTACCACAGGATCGAAACCTGACTCTCCTATACATCCCTACTTTCTAAGTTATTCCTCGCGCTTGGCTTCGTATGTAATTCACGAGCCACATTCCTAGTGATCTATTCTGGAATCAGACGCAATATTCCCATTGCTCTGAACCCCATTCACTCTCTATTTCAGGCAACGAACGATTGCCTAACCTTATTGCAACTCCTTACCTTGTTCTCGATGACTTTCTTGTATTTTAACTCGAGAGATGCCTCTATGTCACATTCCTCAGATAGCCCTCAGGTACCTATCTTGTGATGAGCTCCGTCCTTCTCGAGTCTTTCCCCCTTACTTCACCACGTAAATCTCGGGATGAGATTTCTTGTAGTGGAGGAGAATTGTGACGCCCGGATAATTAAGCTATAGTAATTCCTTGCTAATGATGCCACGTCATCATGACTACTATTGTTAAACTTGCATTGGTTTGAAACCGGATCAAATTTCAAATTCAAATCAAAGTCAAAAATTCAAATTTCTCAAACATGAAAACTAAAATGTTGATCATGTGACAAATATTAACTTCTTATTTATGGTGGTGAACCAACATTTTTATAAAGCGGTTTAATGCCCTATACTAATTAATTCAGTGCTAGAGCAACATATTCAAATAACTTTCCATTTATGAAAAATACTAACAAACGCAATGGTCTCCCTAACTTTTTGTGGTAGAGCTAGTTAATGCAAGTTATTTATGTGGGCAAGTCCCACATTTTACAAAATAGGCTTGCTAGCAAAAAAAGGAATTGCAAAAAGAAAAAGAGAAGTGAAAAACATGATAACCCCCCCCCCCCCTCTCCTAGTGGGCCTCATGGCCCAGCTGCCCTTTCAGCCGGCCGGTCAGGCCGGCCCACTCCCCTACACACCCCGCCCGGCCTATATGGCCCCTTCCCCGAACCAGAAACCCTAGCCCGGTCTCCTCTCGATTCCCCACTCCCCCCCTCACTCGCCCATGATCCCCTCCCTTGGTCTCTCCTCCCATCCCGTCTGGATCACCCAGATCCGCCCCGTCGACTGTGCCCCGCGGTGCCCCGACGCCGGCGCCGCCCGGTCGCCGCCGCCGCCCCAACCGCGTCGCCTCCCCCCGTCCTCTCCTCGAGTTGGACGTCATCCGCCCCTGCTGCGCCTCGACCCCAACGACCACGACGCCGTCGCCGACGGCACTGCCCCACCCCCTTCTCTACTCGATCCCGTCTGGATTGGGGGAAGGCCGCCCCGACGTTGCCGCCACCCGACACTAGCACCCTCGACATCGCCACCCCGTCCGCCTCCCCGAGACCACTGCCACCCACTACGCTCCGCTGTGAGCCCCTCGCCGATTCCCCCTCCCCCTCTCGTGTCCCGTCATCGTAGGTGGACGCGCTCCGGCCATCCCCTCATCCGCGCGCTAGCCTCACCTTCCCGGCCGCGGCTACCAGCCTCACCCGCGCTCTGCGCCCGCACCACCTCTTGCTCGCGACGGCCGCTCTTCCCTTCGCCGGCGCCACCCGCCGCCACCGGCCTCACCCTGCTCACCGGCGACGTACGCCGCATCCCCTGGCCGCGCCTAGCTCCCCAACCACCGCGCTCGCGTGCCCGGTTCCACTCGGGCGTCTGCACGCCCGCGCCCGTTAGCCCGGCTGGCCACATGGGCCTATGACAACTGGGCCCCATGCCCCTGTTTACTTAAAAAACAATGTATATATATATAGAGTAGCACTATTTTGATCCCAGGATCAGAATAGTTATTCTGATCACGACGCGCCTATAAGGGCCAGACAGGATGTTCCCGAACTCCCGAAGACACAAAACAGAAAAACCTGGCCGATCCTATCCAGCCCCTCCGACCGGCCCACTCCCCACACTACGAACTTCCCAACCACCACCACCTCTTGCACCACGTCTGCCACATCCTCCTGCTACCGCCATCCTGGCTCCGGCGCACCTCCTGCCGCCGCCGCCCTGGCTCCGGAGCACCTCCTGCCGCCGCCCCCTCGGCCCAAGCGCGCCACCCGTTGCCGCCCATCCCAGTCTTCGGCCCGACATGCCTCCCATCGCCGCCCCCGCCCCTGACGCACCTCTTATCATTGGCCCGCGCGCCCCAACGACCCACCCGCTGCTGGCCACCGGAGCCGCCGCCCCCATTTGCTTGTTGCGCTGTGGCGACGCTCGCTCATCCCTCCCTTTACCCTGCTGCCAAATTCACAACACGCACCCCCGCTATCCTCTCCCGGATCGACAGGTACAGGTGATGGTCGCGCCGCCTGTGGGGAGCCCATACTGTTCGATGCATCTCTCGGTCACCGTGTCCGGCTCCTCTTCCACCTATTGCAGCGGCTGCGAGATCCTCTCGCTCTTCTTCTTTGTATGTGCCTCGATGGTGACATCCGCTGGTGGTGGTGTAGCGGCCACCGCTGCTGGTGGTGGTGGTTAGGAGGAGGAAGAAGATGTAGATGGGGCAGGGCATCAATAGGAGAAGCAGGGCAGCATGCGCAGCGTGAGATGCACCCTCAGCCAGCACGAGTCGCCGCCTCTCCACTGTTGCCTGGGACAAGGGACCAGGCGGCCAGTTTTCTACCTCGAGCACCAGCCGGCCGTTCAACTACACTGTCTGGTGTCGTTCAGAAAACTCACCTAGCGTCGTCCTAGTCCTCTTCCTCCTTGATGCAGCAACGAGAATGGCAGCGTCCGACCATCTCCTGCAGATCGATTGCGACCAGGCAGCCACAACCCCATGAGCCAGTGGTTTGAATGATTCAGCAAAGGACAACTACATAGTGGGCCAAAGTACATTTGGTGTCCCCTGAAGCATGCAGCACACCTGTATTTAGTTTCTTCGTCGAATCGCTATTGGATCATAGTGTTATGCCTCTGAATGTTGGTGATTGTGTGTCGGTAGAATTCAGAGTGAACACGAGTTAGCATAGGGTTCCATTCCATGCTTGCAACTTCAGAGTACTGAATTAAGTTTCTGAATAATGTTGTCGCTTTTGATCGAGGGTCCAAGATGATTGCTTTAGATGGAAATTCACATGAAGCAAAGCTAGTCGCAGGTTCTTTTAGGCAACCGCTAGTCGCAGGTTCTTTTAGGCAACAACTACAGCAAAGTTCTTTAGGATAGTAGTAGTGACGCATCAGGCTATGAATGATTAGCAGAGGCAGAGCGATACCTCAAAACAAAATGTTGCTGTTGCTTTCTGACTGGTTCCAAGGAGACTATTTGTGTTCCCTAAAAAAAGTGACTTTTTGTGACTGAAATTGTGAATGAACACAAGTTAGCATTAGATTCCATCCCTTCTACAATGGCTGTTTCTAAATACTGTATTTCAGACTCTTCAGACATAACATTTCAAGCGATTCGGTGGTCTTGTTAGTTACTTTATACTAGCTCTGAGACCAATATATCTAGGCCTGCATTTTCGTGAATTTTTTGTGTTCAATGAAACACAGGGAGTGTTGAAGTCTTCCCTAACACTCTTCCCTCTGAACGTTGTTGTTGTAAAATTCTATTGGAGTGTACATTGGTTTTGCAATCATACTCACCCTATAAACCCTATCCTCATTAGTTGCTTTCACTAAACAAAACTTAATCTTAGCTTCTCGATCTGCTATTTGTGGCTTTTCATGTTTATGAGAAAGTAAAAGATAACCCCGTCAAGAAAAAAGGAAAACAATATAATGAAAATACTACAAGGTTTTGTCAGGAAAACAAACACAAGTTCAAAAGGAAAAAAAATCAGAAATTTGGATAGAACAAGAACACAAGTTCATATAGAGTGCAAGTTCTTTCTGAATTCCACACTCTGATTCTATTCTTCTCATCCCCCAAATTTTCCCATATATGAGCAAAAAACAATAAAACCAAGAAGTCCAAATTAAAAAGATGGAGAAGTTCGATGATTATAGAAAACTCAAATTTTTCTTGTTATTAAAGAATGGAAACAAGAAGTTCAAAAATTAAATAACAAGAAGTTCAACTTTTAATAATGGAGCGCTTCAAAATTTCATAAAAAAGATTTAAGAAATAAATTCAAAAAGTCCATACTAAAAAGATCGAGAAGTTCGATAATTATAGAAAACTCAGATTTTCCTCATTATTAAAGAATGGAAACAAGAAGTTCAAAAATTAAATAACAAAAAGTTCAACTTTTAATAATAGAGCGCTTGAAAATTTCATTAAAAAGATTAAGAAATAAAACCAGGAAGTCCACATTAAAAAGATGGAGAAGTTCGATGATTATAGAAAACTCAGATTTTCCTCGTTACTAAAGAATGGAAACAAGAAGTTCAACTAATAAAAATAGAGCACTTCAAAATTTCATAAAAGAGTAAGAAAATGAAAATAGGAAGTCCATATTAAAAAGATGGAGAAGTTCGATGATTATAGAAAACTCAGATTTTCCTCGTTATTAAAGAATGGAAACAAGAAGTTCAAAAATAAAATAACAAGAAGTTCAACTTTTAATAATAGAGCGCTTCAAAATTTCATTAAAAAAGATTAAGAAATAAAACTAGGAAGTCCATATTAAAAAGATGGAGAAGTTCGATAATTATAGAAAACTCAAATTTTCCTCATTATTAAAGAATGGAAATAAGAAGTTCAAAAATTAAATAACAAGAAGTTCAACTGTTAATCATAGAGCGCTTCAAAATTTCATAAAAAAAGATTAAGAAATAAAACTAGGAAGTCCATATTAAAAAGATGGAGAAGTTCGATAATTATAGAAAACTCAGATTTTCCTCATTATTAAAGAATGGAAATAAGAAGTTCAAAAAATAAATAACAAGAAGTTTAACTTTTAATAATAGAGCACTTCAAAATTTCGTAAAAAAGGATTAAGAAATAAAACTAGGATATCCATATTAAAAAGATGGAGAAGTTCGATAATTATAGAAAACTCAGATTTTCCTCATTATTAAAGAATGGAAATAAGAAGTTCAAAAATTAAATAACAAGAAGTTCAACTGTTAATCATAGAGCGCTTCAAAATTTCATAAAAAAAGATTAAGAAATAAAACTAGGAAGTCCATATTAAAAAGATGGAGAAGTTCGATAATTATAGAAAACTCAGATTTTCCTCATTATTAAAGAATGGAAATAAGAAGTTCAAAAATTAAATAACAAGAAGTTCAACTGTTAATCATAGAGCGCTTCAAAATTTCATAAAAAAGATTAAGAAATAAAACTAGGAAGTCCATATTAAAAAGATGGAGAAGTTCGATAATTATAGAAAACTCAGATTTTCCTCATTGTTAAAGAATGGAAATAAGAAGTTCAAAAAATAAATAACAAGAAGTTCAACTTTTAATAATAGAGCGTTTCAAAATTTCGTAAAAAAGGATTAAGAAATAAAACTAGGATATCCATATTAAAAAGATGGAGAAGTTCGATAATTATAGAAAACTCAGATTTTCCTCATTATTAAAGAATGGAAATAAGAAGTTCAAAAATTAAATAACAAGAAGTTCAACTATTAAAAATAGAGCGCTTCAAAATTTCATAAAAGATTAAGAAAATGAAAATAGGAAGTCCATATTAAAAAGATGGAGAAGTTCGATGATTATAGAAAACTCAAATTTTCCTCGTTATTAAAGAATGGAAACAAGAAGTTCAAAAATAAAATAACAAGAAGTTCAACTTTTAATAATAGAGAGCTTCAAAATTTCATTAAAAAAAGATTAAGAAATAAAACTAGGAAGTCCATATTAAAAAGATGGAGAAGTTCGATAATTATAGAAAACTCAGATTTTCCTCATTATTAAAGAATGGAAATAAGAAGTTCAAAAATTAAATAACAAGAAGTTCAACTTTTAATAATAGAGCGCTTCAAAATTTCGTAAAAGAGGATTAAGGAATAAACTAGGAAGTCCATATTAAAAAGATGGAGAAGTTCGATGATTATAGAAAACTTAGATTTTCCTCATTATTAAAGGAATGGAAATAAGATGTTCAAAAATTAAATAACAAGAAGTTCAACTATTAAAAATAGAGCGCTTCAAAATTCATAAATAAGGATTTAGAAAATCAGTTTAAAAACTCATAAAAACTCAAAAAAATTCACATAACCGATAGAAGTTCAGGTTGATAACTGTTAGAAGTTAATGTACTAGATGGTGTGCATTTTGTATTAAAAAGAATAAAAAAGCAAAGGTTAAAAATGTTGATGTTATAACTTCAAGTCCTTCGTCGGAGAAAGTTAAAAAAATTATTGTGAGAGAGATTTGTACAAAAAGAAATATTATTTGTGTAACACTAACGAATGGATGAGAAAATTAAAAACAAAAATACGTCACAGAAGTTCAATGTGAAAACAACAGGAAGTTCAACTACTACGCAGAATGAATTTTAGATGAAAAACTTTTAAAATCTTCGCGAGTATGAAACAATGATCAACACGGGGAAGTTGCGTGTTTACAGCAGCTTTCCACTGGTATATCACTTGGTCAATTCTGGTGAGTGGATGGAGAGCTACGAGCAGTGGATGAAGAGCTACGAGCAAGAAAAGCACGTGAAAAAATAGAGTGAAGTTCAGGTACACGCACCGAGAAGTTCAGGTTCTTCACGCGGTGCATTTTCGAAGAATCTGTTTCGCGGTAGAGGCAGAACGAATGATCCCGCTGTTTTCGGAATTACTTGAAAACTGCTAGGAATCAGAGAAAACCATCAACATGAGAAAGTTTCACATTTTCCGTAGCTTTTCAACGGTATATTATTTGCCCAATTCCAAAAAAGTTTGTAGAAATTACGGCGAAAATACGTTTTTTGCCATTTTCGAAACTGACTTAAAACTGTAAATAATTGAGAGAAACAATACATACCAAAAAGATCCGCATTTGTTCAAGATTTCCAACGCCATATCATTTGCCGCATTCCGACGCACGGTTAAAAAATTAGCTCGAAAATACGAACTCGGTAGAACTTGGACCATTTTCTAAATTACTCTTAAACCATTCAAAATTAGAAAAAACTTTCAGCATAAAAAAGTAGCGCATTTTCATAAGCTTTCCAATGCCATATCATATGCCTCCATTGATTTAACCGTTTAGAAATGACATCGAAAAAATGGACTCAGCTGTTCGGTTTACGAAATTTAACGTTTTCTCAAATTACTCTTTAACCATAGGGAATTAGAAAAAAATTTAACATGTGGAAGGAGCAGTTTTGCAGCAGCTTTCCAACGCCATATTATATGCCTCATTCCGATAAAAGGTTTAGAAATGCTATCGAAATTACGATTCACGTTTTTTGTGTGAAGAAAAAACGGTTTTCAAAACTACTCTTAAACCGCTTACATTTTGCAAAAAATTTAACTTGGGTCATGATACTCGTGTCCATAGCTTTCCAACAGTATATAGCAAGCCCTATTTGGGCAATGTTGCGGGAAGTTCAACCTAGCACAGGGGGAAGTTCAGGTCGAACAACTCAGGCAGTAAAATCGCAGAAAACGCGAGTTCTTCACGACCCGAGTGCAAAATCCGCCTATGAGCGAGATTCCTATCTAAAACGAGTATTTAGTTGCTAAAAATCGTTTGAAGATTATACTTACATCACATGGAAGACGACTAACCAGAAAAACTCGCGATAGAAGGCATGGTTGCAAAGATAGCCCGAAGGTCGGGTTCGCACAGAGAGAAGTTCAGGCGTGTTACTCAGGCAGTTCAGGTTGTGATCAGAATATTACTCTGATCCCGTGATCATAATAGTGTTTATGTATGTATGTATATATATATATATATATATATATATATATATATATATATATATATATATATAGGACAACACTATTCTAATCCCAGGATTAGAATAGTTATTTGGATCACATCAGCCCCTATATAGGGCCCGATAGGGCCCTCCCGAACTTCCCTGAACTGCCCGGCCCGACCCGAGTCGCCCCGACAGGATCCCACCCGATCCGAGACGCCTCGACAGGATCCACCTAATCCCCTCGATCCCGAGCCGCCCCAGGCCCCCTCCTCGCCGCTCCTCCCCTCCTGGCCGCCGATCTTCGTCGGATCCACCGCCTCCCCCCGTCTACAGCTCCTGGCCGGCCGGATCCGCCGCCTCCCCTCCTTCCCCAGCTCCTGGCCGGCCGGGTCCGCCGCCTCCTCTTCGTCTCCAGCTCCTGGAAGGCCACCGGTGCGGGCGAGCGAGCGACAGCGGACGCCGGCGCGAGGGAGCCCGCGTCGCCTGGACGCGGTGAAGCCGCCATGGACTTCAGGAAGCCACATCCTCGTCACATCGCCACCGCCCGAAGCCTTGGCAGACCAGATGACGGGCCCGACGCAAGCTACGGCGAGCGGCACGACCAGCGGAGCAACTCCTCCACGGAGGCGGCATCTGTTGCGCCCTCAAATTCAGCCGCAACAGTACATGAACTTCCTCCCAATTTTGCCTTCTTCTTCAATCTTGCCTTCTCTGACCTTCTTTCTTTGTGCAGATGAACTTCACGCCCTCTGCAAGACATGGATTGCCATGGAATTCCTCTCATACCTCCGCGACGAATTGTTCTCAAGGTGGCCTATCAGCTGCTGGAAAAAGGTTGGCCGAACTTATAGCCAGGGTATGGTTGAACTTCTTCCTTCCTTCGGTTTGTTATTTGCTTACAGCTATGTGAAGTTCGGGTGGTGTGTGAGCATCAGTCCAGGCTACAAAAGCTTTTTAAAAATCTGCCTGCTTACAACCATGTGAAGTTCTGGTAGTGTATGAGCCTAAGTCCAGGCTACAAAACAGCATTGTAAAATCTGCCTGCCTGCTTACATGCATGTGAAGTTAAGGTAGTATGTGAGCCTCAGTCCAGGCTACAAACACTATAAAATCTGCCTGCATTCACATTCACATTCACATTCAAAAAATAAAAGGAAAATAGAACATGCATGTGATATGTCATGAAGGTCAGGTTGGTATGCACTAGCAGTCCAACCATTCAAAAACTCATGAAGGTTCAGGTTTCTTAACTGTAGACAGTATTTCCCCTTTGCAAAACAAGAAGTTCAGGTACAAAGGCATTGGTAGATGCTCAGCTCAGTGCATAGTGTGATGGCTCTCACCACTTTTATATGAGAAGTTCAGGCTGTGAATAATGCTAAGTTCAGTTACAAAGGTATATGCAGATATAACTTGTGTGCTAATAGACATTTTTTTTCTTTTATGTCAGCAAGACGAGAGACGCATGAAGAAGCTTAGAAGTTCCCAGCAGCAAGTACACAATCCAAAGCCTGTACGCGTTGCACCACCCCCTCAATGGATCACACCTCAAACACACCAACAGCATTACCAACCTGCTCCAGACCAAAAATGGATGACACCCGAAACACACGGATACTCCCAAGAAGCTGGGTTATAGCCCTATCCGCACAAGTTTGCGCCTCCACCTAATTGGGTGACACCGGAAATCCCCCGCGGATTCTTTGTATCCACCAACAGACTCCCGAGCACGCCGATGGAGAAGGGGGTTAGCTCAAGTCCTGCGTGTAACTCTGGAGGTTATCCTGGTGTGCCTCATCAATGCCAAAGCGAAGCAACTAAATCGGATCCCAGGACAAATCCAACAGCAACACACACATGGAGGAGAGTGATCTTCACACTACCACCGTTTTATCCTGCTGCTGCTGCTACAAGTCAAAATTGTACGGGGCATAAGGTAGATGGATTGCTTCACAAAATAAAAGAGCAAACCAAGACCAGGATCACAATACCTCCACAACCACCTCAAGCAAAAAGGACGCAAACAAGAGAGAGGCCATCTTCAGCCCTCCTTCCTCCTCGTGATCCACTGCTACATCCTGCTATGATTACTCCGCCATGCCCCATCCCAGAGGGACAACAGCTGACACCGGCGGAGTTGCGATCATACACGCACGTAAGTGAAATAAAAAATATTTATATACGCATCTTCTATTATCTGCAAATTTTCTGCTCCCTCCAGGATAACAAGTTCATAAACTGCATTTTAAGGTGCTGTTTGGATTATTATTTTTTTCTTTTTCTGTAGACGCCAGATCTACTGGATTATGTAATACCAAGACTAAAGATGCGATTCAAAGATGTAGAGAAAGCAAGGGAATTTTATAACAGATACGCCAGACACGCTGGTTTTGGAATCAGGAAGAAGGGTGGAAATGACAACCACAAGTATTTTGTTTGCGCCTTCCAAGGGATACACACATCTTCTGTTTTAGAGGCTAGCAGGAAGCGAAACAAAACATCGCAAAGGACGGGCTGCAATGCAAGAATGAGGATGAAGGTGCGGGAGGATGGCACATGCGTGGCAGTGGACATTGAGTACAATCATAATCACCAGCTCATGCAAACTGATGACATGCTGGTATTTTTGCACTCACTCAAGAATTATGACCCCACTATTTTGGAGTACGTAAAGCTCCTGCAGTACCATGATGTCAAGCACACAACAATCATGTCCATGCTATCTGAAAATGAAGATGGAAGCTACTTCCTAAGCATGACCGGACGAGACCTGCTAAACTAGTAAGTATTCAAACACCCACATACTGCAATGTAAAATAGCATCCTAGCTCACAACCCTTTGCTAGCAAAAAATAAACAAATGCATGTTTGCATGTGATTTGCAGGAAAGCCATGAATGCAAGGAAAGATGATTTGGATGATGTTTTGAAACTTGTTTCATTCTTCAAAGACACGAAGGCAATAAATGATGAGTTTTTCTATGACATCCAAGTGGACAAGGATAAGTCAATTAAAAACATTTTCTGGTCCAATGCAAGCTGCCGAGGAGCCTATCAAGACTTCGGCAATTGCGTAACATTCGACACGACTTAAAAGACCAACAGATTTCATATGCCCCTGGGAGTGTTTGTTGGAACAAACCATCACTTGCAGTCAACAATATTTGTTGTTGCCCTGATAAGAGACGAAGATGCAAAGTCATTCAAGTGGTTGTTCGATACATTTCTACGGTGCATGGACAATAAGCACCCAACTTGCATTCTAACAGGTGAGTTCAAAAACAAACTCCTCAAGTTTCATCATCTTTTCTGTCTATGGGTCTGTGTTGGTTGGTTGGGTACATTGGTTTTGTCTGAAAATAATGTAAAGAATGCAGTTCAACCACTGTTAGCACAGAAGTCCAACTAGCAGTACAAGAAAGCAAAATTATCTGTCACATGTTAAGAAAAAAATTAGGTATGAATGTGAAGCTCAAATACATGAATCATACAAGTTCAAGGACAAATCTGTAAGATAAATATATGTAGCATGTTCAGAAAAATATAGTTATTTATGTGAAGTTCAAGCACTGCCACCACAGAAGTTCAACAACAATGCTTTAAGAAAAATTTTGATTGCGACATTACTAGTTTGTCCTACTACTAACTGTGAAGTTCAAGCATTGATACCACAGAAGTTCAGCAACACTGCTGTAAAGAAAAAATACATGTGACATTCTTAGATACCATACTACCAAGATGTGTAGTTCAAGTACTTGTACAACATAAGTTCACCATCAGTACAAAAAAGAATCAAGTTTCTTTTTTTAATTTATGCAGACCAGTGCCCATCGATGGCGAAAGCTATACCACAATCATTTCCAAACACCGTCCACAAGCTATGTTGTTAGCACATCATGAAGTACAGGGAGTACCTCGCGTTGCTGTACAAAAAGTATAAAACATTCAAAGAGGAGTTCACAGCTATATTAAACTGCCGCTGATGCCAATGGAGATTGAAGATGCCTGGGCTAAGCTCGTGCACAAGTACAACCTGGAGAATGACCAGATGATGATGCAACTCTGGAGTGATAGGAAGATGTGGATTTCAGCATATTACAAGAACATTTTCTGTGCTAGAATGACTTCCACACAACAAAGCGAGAGCATGAACCACGTGCTAAAGAAAGGGTTTGTCAAGGGGACCCAGAACCTACACAAGTTTGCTAGGCGGGTCAATGCTTGCATACAAACTCGGATGCAGAAGGAGAACGAGCAAATAATGACCAGCATGGTATGATGACAAGTACAAAAGACCCCCATCAAGTTCTGTTTTACCTTCAACATGTGCACTTTGAATTTAAAAAATGAAACCCATGACTCTGCTTCGACTAATATCTCACTTTTTGACATGTGTAGACCAATCCTGTGACAAAAACAACTTACGACTACGAGGAAGACATGGCTATCAAGTACACAAGAGCCGTGTACACCGAGATGAGGAATAGGATGAGAAAGGCCACGCTATTTCATGCAAAGCATACAGCAGATCCCACTAAGTACCTTGTGTACTACCACAACAAGCCTGGCCATGATGATGAAGAAAGATTTTCCTGGTCAAAGCATGAATTCCAAGTTGTAGCTGACCCAGAGAATGAAATATACAAGTGTAAATGCAAGTTCTGGACACACACAGGTGAGCGAAAAAACAAGCTCATTAAATAGCTAGACTAGTAGTATCATATCAAAATTTATGAAACTCATTGCTGGCTCACAAACTATGTATTCTGCATTCATCACAAAAATGCAGGACTGTTCTACCTTCACATCATGAACATACTAGACTACCTCAAGCCTCACAAATTTCTAAACAAGTATATCCTCAAACGGTACACAAAGACTGCAAGATCACAACCAACCTTTGATACAAGGGACTACAACACAACCACATCAGATGGCAGCTCAAGGCTATCGAAGCAAGACATCTTGCTGCAGCTGAATTTGATGGTTAGCAAGAAAGCGATGAGATGTGACCAGCAATATGACAGAGCCTACTATGTTCTCAAGAGGCTTGTGGAAGAGCTTGATGCAATACATTCAGCAAATCAAGCGGATGCTGACGAAAGGATGGCTGAAGAGGATGCTGAAATTGAAGATGACCTTCATTATTATGCAGCTGAAATGCTCAATGCCGTCGATGAAGCCAACCAATGCAAGCAGGGTGATGGCCAATCAATGGAGCAGCGACAGCAAGAGACGATGAAACTGTTGTTGTATTCTAAAACAAAGGGTAGGAAGAAAATTACTGCAGCAAAGAAAAGTGACAAGAGAGCTCAAATAAAGGCACCACCTGCACGAAGAGTCGTTGTGCACAATGAGAACGGAGTGCCACTTGGACACAGGAAATGCAGTGTGTGCAACCAAGTTGCGGGACACAACAAGATGACCTGTCCAACACTCTTGGAAAGAAACAATGCTGAGGAGGTCAAGCAACCCAAAGTTCAGAAACAACAACCCAAAGTTATAGAACAAAAGAAGGGACCACACCCACAGAAAGCAAGCAGGAGGCTTTGTAGCATATGCAAGCAGTATGAACCACATAATGCAAGAACATGCCCGCAACGCGCAGATGCTGCAAAGACAAGCAAAAAGCCAGAGAAGAAACAGAAAGCAAAACCTAGAGCCAGCAACAAGAAAGTGGTGGAAGATGAAGAGGAAGAAGAAGATGAAGACGCAATCGAAGAAGAGGAAGAGGAAGACGAAGAGGAAGAGGACGATGAAGAGGAAGAGGAAGAGGATGATGAAGAGGAAGAGGAAGAGGATGATGAAGAGGAAGAGGACGATGAAGAGGAAGAGGTACATGTCAAGCAAAAACCTCTACCACCAAAGCCTAGGAGGAGCGCAAGGCTCATGAACAGTTAGAATAGGTCAATTAACACAATGCAAACTTATGTCATGTCAATGTGCAGAACATTATGTCATCCCCTGGTAATATACACTATGAAGTTCAAGTAATATTACTGCAGAAGTCCTGGTATGTTATGGCAGGAAGTGATGTGCTGGTGTTGTATTGCATGGAAGTGCAAGCAGTAATAAATTGAAAAACATACACTGTGAAGTTCAAGTAATATTACTGCAGAGGTCCTGGTATGTTATGGCAGGAGGTGCTCGTGTTGTATTCCATAAAAGAGCAACCAGCAAATAATCATATAGTTTTGAAGTTCATGTCAGCTTACAGAAGAAGTTCTGGTATGTAAAATCGATGTAGGAAAAGAATATGCTTAAAAAATAAAGTTTCGCCGCATAAACTAAGGTTAGCATGCCTAAGACAACGCGTTCAAATGTGAAGTTCTGCTTGGATACGTGCAGAAGTTCATGTACAATGCCGACAAAGATAAAGAAATGTCAACAATATTTCTGCACAAATTTACATATGAAATACATTCGCACTTGAAAAAACACAAAAAAACAAATATAGATTTTACGCAAAAGCATACATATTGGTTGGGTTGAAAATTACCAATACATTACACAACACAGAATATCCTCTCTATCTGAAACCAGCTGCCCAGCCACATCTCAAAGCAGAAGTTCAAGTCTACGATCATATGTTGGGGGCCCAAAAATAAACAACAACAAAAATCAAGCAGTTCAACCAAAACAGAGGCAGAAGTTCAGGTACATCTGTTGGGGCAAAAACATTCAACACATGGATACTGAAAAACGATGCAGTACATTGAAATTCACAAAGCCAAATCATTCTTCACACCAAATGC
This sequence comes from Triticum aestivum, assembly GCF_018294505.1. NCBI lineage: Eukaryota > Viridiplantae > Streptophyta > Magnoliopsida > Poales > Poaceae > Triticum > Triticum aestivum. The sequence goes on along the minus strand of NC_057810.1, from coordinate 501,821,242 downwards.
ATTTGTCCACAATATGATAAGTAATAGTGCTGCACCTATAGATACACAAATCACTAAAAACATTCTTACAACCAAATCTTTACGGAATTGTTCCAATCATTATCAAACCTAAAAATTTGTACGAAATCAAATCTACAATGAAACTAATGCTTCAAATTCACGGGCCAAAGGACTGGATCTCTTTAGGGAGCTCTGAACGCATGACTTCATTCTTCTCGCTAAAAATCAGAGTGTGCATGAACTCAGCCTTCCAGTCATCTGCAGCAGCCTGCAAACAAAAGAAAGGTGAAAATGATGGTTTAGTAACGGATATCTAAAACCACAGCAGGAGCGTCTCACCAAAAACACACAAGAAAAATCAAAGGATGATGAGAGAGAACAAAGACAGAACATACTTCCACATCACCAAAATCTTCAACAATCTCATTGCCGTCATACGAAGAGCTGAACTTCATGGCAAAGAAACCACAATCATTACTCTTCTTCTTCGCAACATCGATGAAAGTCGGCCTCTTTGCAATAGTCACCCAGTTAGGCTGCTTGCTCGCCTTGTATGCAGCCTTGCCGTACACCTCGTCGAGCAACCCAACAAATCTCTTTATCTGCTGGAAATAACAAAATTAGAGGAAGTCAAAAACATGTTAACCAAAATAGTTAAGTTTAGGTACATAAAAAAGTAACACTTGCATAAGATCCACCTAAACAAAATAGCAGAAGTTCAACTTCTAAATGATAGTCAGTTCAAGCAGTATTACCAAAACAGAGACAACAACATATTTTGTCAACACAAGGCATAATAAACTTCGTGTCAAACAAGAGAATGTGAAAGGAGGTTCAGGCTAAGAAACACTCACGATATTTTTGCAGTCCCCGTGGAAACTCGATCGCGACGTTTCCATATTATCATAAGAAAGTGAATCAAGGATGTCAATGCTCCCACGATATCTATTCACCACGTACACACCATAGTGCGCCATTGTGCCAATTGGCTTGAATAGAATCAAGAAAACCTGCCAAGAATGAAAGAAACGGTGAACAAACTATAAATCATAGGTATTGAACAACCGAGATGAACAAAAACTTCTTGACAAACTCAGCAAAAGGGTGCACATGAAATTAAAAAAAGCAAGAGTTATGAAAAACTAACCAGCTTTGCGTTAAGAAGGTCTTCTTCCTTGTGAACAAACATTGGGAGGAGTTTAGCCGAATTTTTTGCATCGAACTTTGGAACTGTAGCGGTGTAGAAATCATACTCCAGGCAGTACTATGCATTCACCAAAACACAATTAAAATACCTCCCACATGCCACTACAACAAAACTAAGGCAAAAAAAGGAGATAGGGGTGCAAAGAACTAAAACCTGTATGAAGTAGGGACTAAGTACAACCCTGTCAGCATTAGTGAATATCTCAGAGGTCTCCGGCTTATCCTTCCACAAATTTATGAGATAATCCATTATGTCTCCTTCCATCTGCTGCCCTTCACCGAAAAGCCTATAAAGGATATGTCCTGCGAGGTCAATCACATTCCCAGGGATGGTAAACATGAAGTAGCTTGTCCTACAGAATACAAAAGGATGGTAAAAAATATATTAGAAGTTCAGATACAACAACAAATAGAAGTCCAGACACTATAACTCAAAAGGAAAGAGGAGACATAAAACAGAAGTTCAGATACTACAACAACGGCAGTTCAGACAATTCAACAACATAAGTTCAGACACTACAACTCCAAGGCAAGGGAGCGACAGATGAGGGTAACTCACTCAGAATACTTCTCCAGACCGTCTTTACTCAGCACAAACTGTTTCAACTTCCGGGCCTCGGATAGATGAGGGTAACTGTATTTTTTCAGGGGAGCGACAGGAGAACGCCACTTCAAAGGCAATCTTGATGCTCTCTTGGAGGAAGTTATGTTCCCAGACTCAACTGTCGGTTTCCTCCTGGTCATCACAGCATTCTTCCCACCTCTACCAGCAACAGTTCCAGCAGCACATTTAACATTCTTCGGGTAAGCAATCTTCTCAAAATCATCATCGGACGAAATCACTTCTGCTTCGACTGCTTCGACTGCATTAGCCTTCCTGTAGCAAGGGTTTTTTGGAGTACCACGAATACCACCAGCCTGCTTCCCCAACTTGGAAGGAATGAGGGTCCGAGTTCTATCATCTTCTATCAGAGTTGTACTCATCGGTTCCTCCCTAAGCTGGTATTCCTGTGACCCGAGGAATGAGTAGTGGTAATCGGTCAACTCCAGCGGATCCACTGTCAAAGAATAAAAGAAGAGAAAACATCACCATTAAAATACAACTGAAGTTCAGGAACATCACAATGTGCAGTCCAACTAATAAAGATGACATGGTTACTACTCAAGCTGACCTAAAAAAATTAGTTGCAGTAAAAAACTAAATGAAGTTTAGGCACAACCAGAGGCACAGTTCAAGATAAACCGATGAACTGGAAATCATTCAACTACAGCTAACAAAAACCATAGAAAGGCATCATCTCTGAAGTTCAATTAGAAAATAAAATGCTCATGTCCATTTAAGCAATGGAAGGACAGAAATTACTGAAACAAAACACACAAGCAAAATTAAAAAACATAGAAATGAAGTTCATGTACAAAGAAAATGCTCCTTCCTTTCAAAACCAGCAGCCCAGCCAGATCTCAAGCAGAAGTCCAAGTTTTAGAGAAAAATATGAAGATCAGGTAGAATAAAAGATGCAGTGCAGGTAAGCAGTCCAAGTTCCAAATACTTACATGTGTAGTAGCCAAACAGAGATTGGAAGTCTGTCTCAAACAGGTTAGAAGAAGCGATTGAGTACATCCACGTCTTCCTGATATCCCTGATATTCTCATGGGAATAATTTACACGAACCCCGTCATGATACGAATTAACATTCGTAAGCATGAAGAATCCGCAGTCGATACTGCCATCAAACGAAGTAAAAGAATAGTGTTAGAATAGAAAAAGAAATCCAATGAATTAAACATGTCGCAGCTTAAGTACAACTACAGTTAAATAAATGTGATAAAGAGAAAAAGTGAAACTCATACTTGTTTTGCTGCTGGGGGACATCAATCCAATCCAGAGGGAAATTGTCGGTGGTAAGAGGACTGAAGGGTGTCTCCCTGTCGTTGCTGGCATCCTTCCAAAGCCTCTTGATGTTGTCGGTCATCCGCCAACACAGGCGTACCGCACATTCATCTTTTGGTCCATAGTAGGAATCGAGAAGCTGGAACCTTGACTTCTTCAGGTCAAGGAATACCGACACCCAATGACCGACACCACCCATAGAAGCAGGAACCTCAGGCGGGTCAAAAGTAGGGAAAAAAACCTGAAGCATCATAAACACACGAATCATTAAAAAATGAGAATTAATATCAGAACGGTACAAAAGAAAAATAAAACAAATATTAACACAGTGGATCGCACTGCAAAACTAATATAGAGGCAAAGAACAAGATATTGCATACCGAATCATGTGCATCCATGCTATCTGGACCACTCGCCATGAAGTATTTCCTCACACGGGAATCAAATTGACCTCTGAAAATCTTGTCCTAAAATAATGCAGACATCACCAACATATCAAAAAATACAAAAATGAGACAAACAAGTTTTAACTAAAAAATGGTAAGGAAAAAAATGGAAAAGAAATCACTATATGGTTGACTTACACAAACCCAATACGGCAGGATGAGTTTGTCTGATCCCTGGTACTTTGCACGTAGACAGTAGAGTGCAACCTCAGCCACATTAGACCGAAGCATTCCGCGAGGAGTAAAAGATATTGCGACATCTTCAACAGAAGCTTCACACTCCTTGTTTTGGAACATAATCATTGATCTAAAACAAGCAAACAGAATGTAAAAGAAGTTCAGCATCAAGAAACTCAGGAAGTTCATAACACATGTTAGCATAGAAGTTCAGCTATATCACAACAGGCAGTACAGTACAGAAGAGGCCAGAAGTTCAGCACCAGAGAAGTAAAAACAAGAAGTTCAGGTACATAGAGTTGGGAAGTTCAAGTAAGCAACCACAGGCAGTTCACAGGGGGTACATGGATGATGTAAATATTGAGCAGCTGGATTCACCTCTTGGAACGATCATTCCTAAGCCTAGTTACACTGTAATAAAAGTCATCAACCTTCTTTCGGACGACAGCAAGGTCGCTATCTGCTCACCAAAAAGAAAATAGCAATTAACAGCAACACTCAAAGCACATAGATTCACGACAGTTTCAATTAAGACCAACATTCAAGTACAAACATTCAAAACATAAGCACATCTCAGCTGCTACATCAGAAAGGATAAAACCACAGCATCATAGACATCACAACCCATGCATTACAAACCTCCAATCACATAGAAAATAGGTTCACTTAACATTCTTTACAACCCACACGACAAACAACAAAACCAGAAGTTCAACTTAGACCACACAGGCAGTTCACAGGGGATATCATGGACTAAACCAAACAATAAAGAGGGAAGGGGATGGGGAAAGAATAGAGAAGCATGCTCCTCTCTTCATGGATCCTTGCCTAGACAAGTGGCAGCACTAGAATGATCAACCTCCTCTCCATAGCTATCGCTTTCGGTATCTTCATCGTCGTCTCCAGTAGACGTTGTAGCGTCGTCGGGAAGGACACCAGCAGCAGCTGGAGCAACCGGAGAATCTAAAACAAGAAAAACATTTGGTTGTGCCTATACAGCATCAACATCAACTGATGGCTCTGCTGCAGGAGACTTTTGTGGGCTTGCAGCAGCACTACCACCAGTTTGTACAGCAGACTCAACATGATCTTTCTCCAAAATGATGTCTCCAGTTGTCTTGCCCTGCTCAGCATCAGAAACCTTAGTGCCAATGGACGACTGAGGTTCAGTCAGGACCACCCCGTCGGAGCAGCCGGTTCCTGAGACGGACATGTCTGCAACCTTCTCCGGAGCAACACTAACATCATCATTCTGCTGCTGCAAAAAGAAACAAAAAGTCATTACAAAGGGTTGACTGAACCTCATGCACAGGGGCAGCAAGTCCGTCTCAGGGGCAACAAGACAAATGGACAAGAAAAAAGGGTACCTTATTTTCACTGCCATGAACCTCATCAACTAATACATCACTAGAGGGGCAAGGATCATGCACAGGGGCAGCTTCATGCACATGATCATCTTCATGCACAGGTAAAACATCCTCCCTAACCCCAGCACCATCATCAATAGCCTAGAAAATAATCATGTAGAAAACAAATACCTAATCAGCAAAAGTTCACGTTACATAATCAGAGAAGGCCAGGTATCACAACTGGCACATCATGGAAGTCCAAATACAGTAAACATAGCAGACCAGATATCAAACTACCATTAAGATACAAAAGAAGACAACAAGGGACAGTCATCAAAGTCATAGAAGTTCAGGTGCTGAAGCACTTGAAGTTCAGGTCCTATAAACAGAGAAGGTCACCAAGGAAACACTAGTACCGAAAAGAAAAAAGACTAGAAAATAATAATGTAGAAAACAAATACCTAATTAGTAGAAGTTCACATTACATAATCAGAGAAGGTCAGCTATCACAACTGTCACATCATGGAAGTCCAAATACAGTAAACATAGCAGATAACATACCAAACTGCCATAAGATACAAGAAGGAACAAAAAAGGGCCAGTCATAGAAGTTCAGGTGCTGAAGCACCTGAAGTTCAGGTCCTATAAACAGAGAAGGTCACCCTATAACTGCATAACAGTAATAACTGAAAGCTAACAATGAACACTAGTGCAAAAGAAATATCAAAAGCCAACATAAACAAACCTCTTCGGTACGCTCCACATGGCCTCCTTCACGACCCAAACAAACGGGATCCTGCCTCTGAATCTCTCTCACAACAACACTCGCCTCATCTTCAAAAGGCTTGTAACGGGTGTCCTGCATTTCCTTGAACAGCACAAAGCTAGCCCGGAGGTGGGAAGTGCTCTCACGAAGCTCAGCAAGATATTTAGCTTCAATCGACAAAAGCTCCTTTGAAGACTCAGCATCAAAACCGTGGTCTGGAGGAAGAATCCCATCCACACGACTAAGACGCTCAACCGTTGTCGGAACACGAGCCATCTCTCCACAAACAGTTTCCAGAAGTCCATCAATCCTAGAAAGGGAAATATTCGCAGCATCGAACATACTCTCGGAAGAAACGCCACCTGCAGCACTCACACGGGCAGAAGAACCTCCTGGATCTACAGGGGGAACCAGTGTTAACATCCCGCGAGAATTCAAATCTCGGAGAACTTCCACTACCTAGGCCGACGGCACGAGGCATAGTAAGAACAGGACGTTCGATACGCATAAAGAACACAACCTCAGCCTGTGTCTTCCACTACATATATAAAAACAAAAGTCAACACGTCACAAAACAAATGAAAGAACATGGAAGCAGAAATACAGAAGACAGTAGCAGAAGTTCAAGTTAGTACCACAAGCTGATACTGAAAAAATAGACAATGACAAGGAAAAAAGGTAGAACAATCAGATACACAAACTACACCAAAAATTCCACTAATGCCTACACACGCAGTACATTTCAGAAGTCCAACTATGTCTACATAGGCAGTACAACCATGTACGACCAGAAGTTAACATGCTTCCAAAAATGTTGGAAATTTACATAGCAGAAGTTCAACCATGCATGTGCAACAACAAAGTTTAGCTTATTTCATATGAATATATCCAGAAGTTTACATATGTACACAAAGGCAGTAGTACCATATAAGCCAAGCAGTTCAGCTAATTTACTCGTCTAGATGAACCAGAAGGTCATCTATGTACATAGCAGAAGTTCAACCATGCACACAAAGGCAGTACTAACTACACAGAAAAGAAGAAACACTCACAGGTAGTCTCCCAAACACCCAGTTGGCTGGGTCGTCATCACCTTTCCTGACCAAGTCAGCTACAGCGAGCTCAAGAAGCTTGGCCTGATCCATGTAATTGATGCGAGGCGTCCTCAAGTCAACATTAGGCGTCTTGCCAATGATAAGGCAGTCCATGTACATAAGAAGCGGCACGATGGCACAACCTGTGACGGCTTTTCCTCTGCTAGTACCTTGCTGATACCTAACAACAACACTTCGAAGGTCACCAACAACCAACTGGCAGTAGTCCATATCTGCCATATCCTCAAACACAAGATTCTCAGCCATTGCTGCCTCCCTGGACACTCGTGTAGACATTCCAGGGATAACCACCTTCATGAAAACAATCAGGTAAAACACCTGCAGAGCAAGATCATCCTTCGTCTCATCCTTCACAAGTTCCGTGAGGATATTCCACAGATCCTTTGTCTTGATGTCGTCACTCCTAGCGTACCCAAGCTTGCCCTTCAACCTCATAACAACATCATCAAACCCATCACTCGAGGGCCTAGGAGGGGTACGATTACCTTGAGGGAATCCAAACAGATGGTGAATAGCAGCACTTGTAATACGCAGAACCTTGTTCGCCTCACCCATGTCCAGAATCATGGTTGCAGGGTCAATCCTTGTGTAGATGTTGCCCATCAAAGGATGTGAAATGTTGGAATCAACCTTCAAGTCAAACACACAACCAAAACCAGCCTTGATACCCTCGTCTTGTGCCTAAGCTGTAGCATTTTCGCACACGTCTTCACCTCTCCTAGTGAGCAACGAACCTTCTTGTTAAAACGTTTCGCCTCACCTCCTCCTTGGCCACCTTCTTTGGGCTTTTTGCATCCTCTCTTCCTCCTCTCAGGCCGCTCCACAAGCTGATACTGAAAAAAATGAGATACACAATGAGATACACAAGCTACACCAAAATTCCACTAATGCCTACAAAATTACACACTCACTACATTTCAGAAGTCCAACTATGTCTACATAGGCAGTACAACCATGTATGACCAGAAGTTAACATGCTTTCAAATTGTTGGAAATTTACAAAGCAGAAGTTCAACCATGTATACCAAGGCAGTAATCAAACATGTATCTTAGAAGTCCAACTATGTCTACATAGGCAGTACAACCATGTATGAACACTAGTTAACATGCTTTCAAAAATGTTGGAAATTTAAAAAGCAGAAGTTCAACCATATACACCAAGGCAGTAATCAAACATGTATCTCAGAAGTCCAACTATGTCTACATAGGCAGTACAACCATGTATGAACACTAGTTAACATGCTTTCAGAAATGTTGGAAATTTAAAAAGGAGAAGTTCAACCATATACACTAAGGCAGTAATCAAACATGTATACCAACAAGTTAAGCTAATTTCTTCATGTATATACCCAGAAGTCCAACTATGTACACAAAGGCAGTAATACCATAAAAGAAAAGCACGTCGGCTAATTTATTCATCTATATGGAGATGGAGCAGAAGGTCAGCTATGTACGCCAAGGCAGTGCTAAAAACAATAAAACAACAGCAATAGCGACAAATGCTCTAAAAATAGTAAACATGAGACATTCATACCTGATTAGCGGCAGCATCATCATCGACGTCGTCCTCATCATCAGCATTGAAATCACCATCATCCTTGTCCTCTGGATTAACACGAGAATGCTTCTTCACACCCTTGTTGACCTTTGCAGGTGGAACCTTGCGCTTCATGCCGCATTTATTCCCCTTACCAGATGCACCAGCACCAAGCAGAGAAGGTGTAGGCGCGACAGTGGCAAGCACATGAGGACTACGGCATGGCGTACCACTAAGGCCAAACCCTTCATCTTCAACAACTTCTGTAGGCCTTGAAACACGTGGGCTCCTTCGAGGAGTAACTTTACCAACTACTAGCTTCCTCGCAGCAGTCTTCTTGATTTTCTTCTTAACAGGGACAACCGTGCCATCACTACAACACGGCACGTCTTCCTCAACAGTGAGCTCAGCCGCATGAACAGATCCAGGAACATCAGAACCTTTCTCAAGGCGGGCCGCCCTCTTCTTGTCAAAATATTCTTGCTTCTTCCTCTTATGTTGGTCCTCCAGGAGAAGCTGAAGAGGCACATCCTCGGGTTGGGTGACAGGTTCAGTGCCATCAACATACTGCGACTGCGTCTCTGACATCTGAAGAGAGCACAAAGGATCCTGAACGGAATCACAACCTTTGACTGACGGAGCCCCCCCCCTCAGCAGCAGCAGGGGTTTCTGATAAACCCAACTCAGATAAAACATCGTTGATGGTGTTCAAAGCTTCCTCCTCTATGGACACATCTGCAAAGAACACAAAAAATCGGAGCAAAAAAAAAAGTCAGGAACAAAAACAAAAACAAACGACATGAACAAGCTAAAAAAACATGACTCAAAACTTTAAAATGAAAAGAAAAGGGGTTTCACATACTAGGTGAAGCAAGAGCTGCAGAAGCAAGATCCTCAAGGCTTGAAAAATTCTCAAGGCTCAAAGCAACCTCGGCAATCACAGTCAAAGGGATAATGGGTGATTTAGCCGCATCAGATATTGGAGCATCAGTATTAACCTCTGAAGCTCCATCTTGATCGCAGGCATTTTTTCAGAACTATTACACTCATCACCAACTACAAAAAATGCAAGTAAAAAGGCAGCTGAATTCTAATCCGCAATCCTACACCAAAGGGACTTATACTTTTACAACAATGTCCAATACCCAGAAGTTCAACAATACCTAACAAAGTAGTAAACACAAAAAACAAACTAAAAATCTGCAAACTAAATATAAAAACAATCTACACCAGAGGGGCTACTACATATATCATGAATGTCCAGAAGTTCAACGATACATAACAAAGCAGTAAAACAAAATGTGCATAACAAAAGTTCAACCAAATTTCATTACAATCAAACAATAATTAAAACCAGAAGTTCAACTATGTGACCCAAGCAAGTAGCACATAAAAAATATGAAAAAGCATACACATAACCATTATTAGAAGTTCACACTATTAAGAATGGCAGTCCAACATGAATACTAAGTGAAGATATGGGCAGACAAATATGAGAATAATGCTATTTAAAATACAAGATACAACTACATTAAGATACCTGTAGAAGGTTTTGAAGCCATGACAACACAACCGCCTTGATGAATGCAACTCCAAACACTAGAACAATCTGCTAAAAATCTGCACATCAGAAAGATACCAAACATCTCATAGACAAATCACCAAAGGAGAAATGAAATCCACTAATCTCTGAACAGATAAAATAGCACACACAAGCATCTCATAGACAAATCTGACCACGGGGGAATGGAATCCACCCACCACATGCACGAGAACCCTACCTAATCTCCCACCAAACCATCAGAAAGAAAGGGGGTAGGACGTGGATGCGAGAGCACACAGGAGGCGGACTCGATAGATCTGGCGAAACTAGAAGCAAGCATTAGGAGGGGGGCAACACTTGTACCTCTCCAGACGACCCTCGCACGCACGAATCCGCGCCGGTTCTTCCACTCCCCACGATGCCACGCGCACCTTGCAACCGCGCAGGCAGTTGCCTCCCTCACTTCAGAGCAGAAGAGAGCGGGTTGGGCGAGAGAGAGCGGGGCGTGGGTAGAAATAGGAGCGGGGGCGTGCGCCGGTTACTCCAGCACGAGGGCAGGGGACAGGGGCGGAGAAATCGGGGGGAGTTGGAGGCGAGGAAGGCAGCGGAGCGACAGAGAGGGGGGAGAGAGCGAGCGGCAAGGGGAGAGGAGTTTTCTGACAGGTGGTGGCGAGGGAGATGGTCACTTAATGCCTCTCTGTCGTGGGACTTGCAGCGCCACTGAATTTACAGTTTTACCCCCAACAGCTAAAATAGTAAATACATGTGTAGATAAATAAATGCACCATTTGAATGCATCTATTATAATGAAATAATATCACAAAACAGCTCAGCTGATATCCTCAAAACCAAAAAAGATGGCAAATACAATACTAAAGGAAGAAACATACATACATAAATATGCCCCTAAAAAAACAAGAGAAAAGAAGTTCAAAAAATAAAGAACAAAAGTTCAAGTACTCTAAAAAAGAAGCAAAGGAATAAGAATAAATAAACCATAAAGAAACAAAAGAAGAAGTTCAAGTACAAAAACAGATGAAGTTCATATCTAACCCTAAAAACCCTAAGATAGATAGTGGGGTCACGGATGTGACGGACTCGCCTCTGCATGCGATAACGCGGCACGCCGCATCGTTGCCTGCTCCGGCTTGTTCCTGTCTCGGCCTCGCAGGGGGAGGGGAGAGGGGGTCCCGACCCCCTCCCCCCCCCCTGCTCGGCCTCGCGCTACCGCATTGCTGCATGCTAGGATTTGATAGGATGCAATGTGGTTATTTTGTTTCCACCCCCACCGCACGCACCCTAAACCCTAAAAACCCTAAGATAGATAGTTGGGTCACGGATGTGACGGACTCGCCTCCGCATGCGACGACGCGGCACGCCGCGTCGTCACTTGGTCCGACTCGTTCCTGTCTCGGCCTCGCAGGGGAGGGGAGGGGGGTCCCGACCCCCCTTCCCTCCCTGCTCGGCCTCGCGCTACCGCATTGTTGTGCACTAGGATTTGACAGGACGCAATGCGGTTATTTTGTTTCCACCCCCACCGCACGCACCCTAAACCCTAAAAACCCTAAGATAGATAGTGGGGGTCACAGATGTGATGGACTCACCTCGGCATGCGACGACGCGGCACGCCGCGTCATCACCTACTCCAGCTCGTTCCTGTCTCGGCCTCGCAGGGGAAGGGGAGGGGGGTCCCGACCCCCCTCCCCTCTGCTCGGCCTCGCGTTACCGCTTTGCTTCAAGCTAGGATTTGACAGGACGCAATGTGGTTATTCTGTTTCCACCCCCACCGCTCACACCCTAAAAACCCTAAGATAGATAGTGGGGTCACAGATGTGACGGACTTGCATCCGCATGCGACGACGCAGCACGCCGCATCATAGCCTGCTCCGGCTCGTTCCTGTCTCGGCCTCGCAGGGGGAGGGGAGGGGGTCCCTCCCCCCCCCCCCCCTGCTCGGCCTCGCGCTACCGCATTGCTGCGCGCTAGGATTTGACAGGACGCAATGCGGTTATTCTGTTTCCACCCCCACCGCACGCACCCTAAACCCTAAAAACCCTAAGATAGATAGTGGGGTCACGGATGTGACGGACTTGCATCCGCATGTGATGATGCGTCACGCCGCGTCGTCACCTGCTCCGGCTCGTTCCTGTCTCATCCCATACTTGGGCTAATCCCATGATTTCTCACGAGACAAAAGTCTAAAAAAACATCTGGAGAATTAAAATTACAAAGAAAACCAAACAAACAAAATATAGAGCATCATGCACCTTCGCCTTCCAATGTGGAGTGTAATCTCCAAAACCAGAAGTTCAACCATTAATAGAAAAGAAGTCCAGATCCTACTGAAGATAGTGCCTGTGGTCCAGCTCCACATTTACACACTAGTTACAACAAATTGCAGAAAGAAATCTACTAAGGGTTTTTGATTTCTGGAATGTAATCTGTCCTGGAATATCAATGTCAAAAAGATGAACCCGCATTCAAGAAAAATTTTGCTGTGACATAAAAAACCAAGAAGGAAGCACCCGAGGAATAATAATGTTTAGTGTCGAAGAAACAAAATGCACAAGGCGTAAGTTAACTAATCAAATGTTCTAAATAAAAAGATAAGTTCAAGTTGTAAAAACACAGAAGTTCGGTGTTTTGAAAAAACATCAAATGAACATGTAGAAAGACAATTTACACAAAAACAAAAATCTTGTAAGTTCATGTTAAACACAAACTGAAGTTCTACCACTTTTGAAGTATGCAAACATGTTACAAAAAAAATAAGTAAGGTATGCATGCATATTTGGGAATAATCCCATAGTTTCCACGGAACAAACTAAAACCCAAATTAGAAAATTGAAAATTACAAAAGAAAACAAAAAAAGAAAAAATATAGCACTATGTTGTACCACCTTGCAATGTGGAAATCAAGAAGTTCAATCACTTGTACCATAGAAGTCCAATTACTACCACAGAATGTGGATGATCCAAAAAAACTAGTCCCGAAGACAGAATAAATATAAAAAGGATGATTTGTGTATCTATGGACCAGCTCCACATTTACCTATATGAGTACTCTGAGAAACAAAAAAATGTACACAAAATTTTTATAACAACACCAACCGAACAGATCGCATTGCAGCATCACCCAAAAAACATGCATTAAAACAAGGGAAGTTCAAGCACAAAAGGTGCAGAAGTCCAACTCTGTAACACAGACAGTAGAATCACTGGAAAAAACGCACTATCGAATTTTCTTTTCAGATTTAATCACTTGGGTGACTACACCTTCTCAGTCCGCGACCTCGAACGATATCCTATTGCACCCTGACATCAAAACAATAAATCAACCAAGCTATCTCATTGAAGAACCGAAAACCAGCACGGGCCGACACGAGATCCAATCGCCCGATTTCAGGGGTGTATTCGCCTTCCCGATCGAATTAACAACGCATGAACGGTCCAATTTCACTACTACAATCAAATCCGCCCTCTATATTCAAATAAAAATAACAAATCCACAGAAGCTGCGGAACCACTCCCGCGGACGAAGAACACAGAGCCTGAAATCTAATCCGTTGAAATTAACGACAAATTGCCCATGCAACTCGTACTTAGACCAAATTACCATCGTGTTGGAGGTTCTAGAACATCCAGTGAATGCATTAAACTTATAAACAGACACGAGTTCATCCACCCCGAGAGTGAATCCGCCGAAATGCAAAATTACGAATCAAAACGAGCATTTAGATGCAGGTATGAGTATCTGGATTACAGTCACATCCCAGACAACACTAACGACCGGAATAATTCGCGGGGGAAGCCACGGTTGCGAAGATAGCCCGAAGGTCGGGTTCGTACACAGGGAAGTTCAGGCGCTTTATATGGGAAGTTCAGGTTGTGATCAAATATATATATATATATATATATATATATATATATATATACAGACGGTCTATTCTGCTAATATTAGCAGAATAACAATTCTACACACCACTTCCGCACTGCATGCTGAACGCAAGTGCACACGTCATTCTTTGAACCAAGTGTGCTGCAGCACTCACACGAGTGAACTTCTTGTCGAAAAAAACTGCACGCGTTATTCTTTTGGTACTGTTTTCGCTCTAATTTTTTAACCGTTTATCGGAATGAGACGTGTAATATACTATTGAAAAGCTATGGATTAGGCGCCACTTCGACATGTGGAACACTTTTCGAGATTCCACAAGGTTTAAGAGAAGTTTTGAAATTGGCACGTCCCATGACGAGTGGCAGCGAGTGTTTTTGGCTATTTCTTCTAAACCGCTCGTCGGAATGAAGCAAACGATACGCCGTTGGATAGATATCATCGAGGCGCATCTTTTTCATATATAAATTTTTCTCTAATTCGTTATGGTTTAAGAGCAGTTTCAAATTTACTAAATCATGGAACTCTGTTTTCAAATTTTTTGAAATTTTTGGTACTGTTTTTGCTCCAGTTTTCTAACCGTTTGTCGACGAGACGTATGATACGCCGTTGGAAAGCTGCGGACAAGGCGCAACTTTCATATGTTGAAATGGTTTTGAGGTTCCTTACGGTTTTTAGTTAATTTTGAAAATCGTGCGGCTGACTTCGAGAGGCAGCGGCTGTTTTTCGCGAAATTTTTACGAACGGCTGGTCGGAATAATTCAAATCATACGCCATTGGAAATATATCGACAAGAAGCAACTTTTTCACGTAGAACACTCTCTCTAATTCCTTACGGTTTAAGAGCAGTTTCGATTTTACCGAAAAGCGGACACTCTGTTCTTCGCGAGACCAAAATCGTCATATTTACTGCATCGGACAGAAGAATGCATTGCTTCAGACAAAATACCGCACTGCATCAGATGGGCAAGTGCACTGCATGGTTTCTTTTTGTTTAGACGTATTTTTTCTGGGACGAGGAAAGAAGAACGCACTGCTTCAGACGAAATATCGCACTTCATTAGATGGGCAAGTGCACTGCATGGTTTCTTTTTGTTTAGACATATTTTTTCTCGGACGGGGAAAGAAGAACGCACTGCTTCAGATGAAATACCGCACTGCATCAGACGGGCAAGTGCACTGCATCATTTCTTTTGACAGACTTAATTTTTCTCGCGCGAGGAAGTGAAGTGTGCTTCACATTGTTCGTAAGTGAGGAAAATTACGGAGAAGTGAACAATGTTACTTTTTGTTGTTGTTTTGGTAACCTTCTTTTTGCACTTACGAGATGAACATCATCAGACGGGCGTCCGCACTACTTCATATGAAAAACCACACTGCATTAGACGAGCAACTAAACTGCATTATTTTCTTCCTTTTTCTAACTTTTTTTATGAATGGGAGTGGACCGCAGAGACGATGGCAAATGAACCACAACACTATTAAAAAGTGAACCTCATCACTTTTTTCGTTTCTATATCATTTTTTGTACTCCCACATTGAGCGTAAGTGAACCGCTACACTATGAGCAAAACAAAATTACAAGGCAAAAACCGAACTACACGCACTGCCTTCTTTTTCTCTTCTGGTCCATATATTGTCTTTTTGCTGGGGCCGGGCGGTAGCATATTGAGCAGCTAGAATCCTGCAATACAATGATGTGAACCAAGGGAACTGCATGTAAAATGATCTGAACCTAGGTAACAACTTTTGTACAAACAAGCCCCAACATTTTTTGTAGAACAAGCCTCTAGCAAAATTACATATTTTCTGGAAAAGAATAGCAAAACAGTAAAGTGAATTGGGGGTCGCTGTCAACATTGAAGCCGGAGAGGAGATGAGGGGAAGGGAGAAGAGCTAGCCAGTGTGATGGGGATCCCGCGCAGTGGAGCTCGCTGTTAAGCACAAGAGGAGATGGATCTGTGGGTGGGGGATTGGGCAGCCGCTCGTCGGGTGGTTGTGCCAGAGGTCACCATGGAAGGGGATGGGGGCACTGGTGACGTCTTGCCGGTGGTGCTCGTGCAGGGAAAGAGGAAGGGCCCTCGACGGACTTCACGCACGTCAGCGAGCTGCACCAATGCGACAAACGTACTGCACGCCGTCGGGGGCCGCAACAAAACGCACATATGCACTACACCGAGGAGTCAGGCATATTTTGCAGTGCTATTGCACAACCAAAATTTGAAAAAAGCACGAGCTGCAACCCAGCGATGCACCGCACCTCATCGAGCGACCCAGGCGAACTGCAGGCTGGAGCGGATCTGGCTGACGGTGCCCGGATCCAGAGAGGCAGCGACGGGCGAGCTTGAGATGGCCATGGCGGCTCCTGCGGCACAAGTGTACGAGGGAGAGGTGAGGAGCAAGAAGGAAAGGAGAGAGAGGAGGGGCGACTCGCCTCCGGTGCTACTCCGGCCGTCCGGTGCGGCGGCGTGGGGAGGGCAGTCGGCTGGTACCCGTGCGGCGATGGAGAGATTGAGGAGCGGGAGGCGAGGGGAGGTGGATCCGGATCCCTCCAGATCCAGTGGTTGCTTTGTGGTGGGAGTACGTGGTGGGGACGATGGGAGTGGGGGCGCCGGAAGAAGGAGCTTGTGGGGCGGCGGCGGCGGCGCTGGGCGGGACCACCTGGCGTTGGTGGTGCCCGGGGAAGTAGGCGGCACAGGGAGAAAGGTGGGCGGGGAGCACGGGGAGAAAAGGCAGGGGCATGGTGTCGCATCGGTTTGGGTGGCTGGGGGAGGTGGGAGGAGTTGGCGTCCGCGGGAAGGTGTGTAAGGGGGTGGTGCGCCGGAGGAAGGGGGAACCGGCGGTGGATGGTGGTTTGGGGTGGGCCCGCGCAGAGGAGAAGGTGGTGGTTGCGGGGTGGGGACGTGGGGTGGGTTGCTGTTGCGGGGCAGAAGGAGGTGGGGTGGGGTGGGTTGCTGTTGCGGGCACAAGGATGCGGGTCGGTGTGGGGTGTTAGCAGAATAAGAAAGCGATGTGCAGAATAAGACTCTTAAGGGTGTTATCATAATAGACCCACCCTATATATATATATAAGGTTTTAAAATAAGAATAATTAATTTATTAATTAGTTAACTAATTAACTTAATTAAATTGGGTTAATTAAACTAATCACTTAATTAGCCTAACTAATCTATAATTAACTAAATGTGCCTATGACAAGGGGTCCCACCCCCTAATGACCAGTCAAACGTTGACTGGTCAACTAGGACCCCCCTGGACCCACATGTCATCCCTTGGTACACATTTGTGTACCCTGTGCTGGGTACACCTAGCTTTTACTCCTTATTTTTTTGAATTAAATTAAAATTGCAGAATATTATTAAATCTTTGAAAAATCATATTAAATAAACCATAGCTCGGATTAAAAAGTTTTATACATGAAAGTTGCTCAGAACGACGAGACGAAGCCGAACACGCGGTTCGTTCGTCCGCCACACGTCCCTAGCATAGCAAACCTTGAACTTTTCCCCTCCGGTTCATTTGTCTGACAAACGTCCGGAACCAGGAAAACATTCCCGGATGTTTCCCCCTTCGCCGGTATTGCCTAGTGCTGCATTAGAACACTTTTAGCCCCGCTTATTGTCTTGTTATGCATATGTTTGCGTGTATTTACTGTTTCTTCCCCCTCTTCTCTCATGTAGACCCTGAGACCACTTCTGATGCCACTGTGATCGACTACGTCACCGACGACCCTCCTTCTTGTCCGAGCAACTCGGCAGGCCCCCCCATTGATCATCCCGATATCGCTCATTCCATTTCTCTCATGCTTGCATTAGATTTTGCTACTGTTATTGTTTGCTCCTATTCTGATGCATAGCCTGCTTTTGTACCTGATATTGTTACCTACCTGCTTATCCTAAACTGCTTAGTACAGGTTGGTTAGTGATCCATCAGTGACACCCACCTTGTCCTTGTTTCCCTTGCTTCATCATCGATGACTCAATCAATGTGATCGACGACCGGAACCCGACACCTCACATCACATCACGCCCCTTTAGTTGCTCGACTCTGCAGAGCTACTATCGAGTGCCGAGGGTGATCCCTCATAACGCACTCCTGATGATAATTCTATAGTGTAGCTATTCGGTCGTGGTCATTGAGGGTGGTTCCTCTTTCACCATTCCCGATATGGCTCAGTCGTGCAACACCTCAAGTGTGAACCTCGAGGGTGGATCCTCTTACGTTCACCTTGATGATTACATCGAGTGGAATCCTCTGAGGGTGATTCCTCGGGTTTTCTCCTTGATTTTTGGACACACGGTTACAATTGACTTTACTTGATACCTTGGTGAAAGTCGGGCGGGCCCGGAGAGCACCCGCAAGATAATGACGTGGCACAGTCGGGCATTCTGGGCCCTTGCCGTAAGTCCACGAGATAGGGCGACGGGGTCACTTTTGATCGTGAGTCTCTGCTTGTCTCCGCAAGCTAATAATACACTATGGTTTGCATATTTGTTCTGAGTTGGCCTTTGGCCTTTAAGCACCAACCACCACGCGAGAATAGTTATGGGCCTCAACGTCGTGGTATCAGCCGAAGCTTTGTCAGACATCCAGTTCAGCAGTGCGGCACGGCTAGGCCGGCACCATCCTGTAGTGGTGGAGCCTGGACCCGCCCTGCGCGCAATTACCCGGAGTGCAACGAGCGATGGGCCCAGACCCCGGAGTGCTTAGGAGGTAGACCGGCGGGGACCTCTCTACTGAGCCTAGGTAGGGCTGCGACGTGTTGATCTTCCGAGGCCGGGCACTGACCCAGAAAAGTGTGTCCGGCCAGAGTAATCAAGCGTGTTGGAAAATGTGGTGCACCCCTGCAGGGAAGATTATCTATTAATAGTCATGTCCATGGTAACAGACGTTCAGACTTATATCCCGATCTTATACAACTACGAATGGATACTTGAATATGTGGCTCTGGGATTGCTTTCTCGCAGGGATTCGAGGAAGGATCTCTGGGCATTAATGTTACAATATGCTTGTTAAATATTAAACTATTATTCTTTACTCTTCTACATGCTGCAAGATGCTCGGAGCTGCGTGAAGATGCTAGTCTTTGATAGGCTAGGCCTTCCCCCTCTATTCTGGCATGCTGCAGTTCAGTCCACGAATACAAACCTTCCATTTGATACCAGTGCATACTTAGTATAGATCTGATGCTTGCGAGTACTTTGGATGAGTACTCACGGTTGCTTTGCTACCCCCTTTTCCCCCCTTCTTTCTTATTTCCCGGTTGATGCAACCAGATGGTGGATCCTTGGAGCCAGATGCCACCGCCGATGGATGCTACTACCTGGAGACCGACAACGACTAGGAGTAGTTAGGAGGTCCCAGGCAGGAGGCCTTGCCTCTTTGATCGTGTTGCTTTTGTGCTAGCCTTCTTAAGGCATCCTTTTTTAACTTATGTCTGTACTCAGATACTGTTGCTTCCACTGACTCTTGTGTATCGAGCTTGTATTCAAGCCCTCGAGGCCCCTGGCTTGTAATATAAAGCTTGTATTATTTCATTTTGTGTCTAGAGTTGTGTTGTGATATCTTCTCGTGAGTCCCTGATCTTGATCGTACACATTTGCGTGTATGATTAGTGTACAGTTGAATCGGGAGCGTCATAGTACAAGACTATTATCCCTAATTATCATGTTATTTTTATCGTTCCCGTGCTGTGTTATGGTGCTACGGCTAAGTGCTTGCGCGTAGGAACAACTTAGCTCGGGAGGTTCGCCGCGGTTTCTGCTTCGAGAGGTACTTGCCTGAGGCCTCGCCGGGCACCTTAAGGCTGCAAAAGATTAGTCGGCAGGATAGCTTTCGAACCTTCATCACGAGGGCGACAAGCTTAGGTCCAGCGTTTTGCGTCGCGATGCCCGTGGGGCATGGACTGGGAGGGGTGCTCCTGCTGTGAACTTGAGCGTGGGAGCCTCACAAAACCAGGCGAGAAATGGCTCTCGACGGGGCCTGCGAAGCCCCCTCGTGAGGCTTGCGAGAGAGGGAATGAGCCGGGCGGAAACCAAGGACAGAGAACAAGGGCAAGGGACGGCAAACTAAAAGCAACTCCAATAAAGTTCCAAACAAAGGAGAAGAAGCAAACTATGGAAAGCAAATGAAAAGCCGCGTCAGGCACCTAGTCTAGTCTTCGACGTCTTCTCACCAGCGCGGAGCTAAGTGCTGCCACTGGGTGTGGGCGGGAGCCCCCAAGGCCCAAGGGCGGCACTCCGGAGACTCTGGGGCGTGTACAGCCCCAACTCATTATTACGTGAGAGTGTCATGGGCGGCGAGCTTCATAGGCACCGGGCCTTCTTCACAAGCACCGGGCCTTTCTTGGGGTGGCGAGAGCTTCACAGACACCGGGCCTTCTTTACAGGAACTAGGCCCTTCTTCACACGCACATGGCCTTCTTTACAGGCATGGGGCCTTACTTCACAGGCACCGGGCCTTCTTTACAGGCACTGGGCCTTACTTCAAGGGTAGAACCTCTGGAGGTGCTGAATGTTCCACGTGTTCAGAATGGGCACCCCTTCCTGGGTCTCCAAGCACGCGGAGCCGGGTCTGGAAACATGAACAACCTTGAACGGGCCCTCCCACATGGGCGAGAGCTTGTGCAGCCCTTCCCTGGAGAGCACCCGCCTGAGCACGTGCTCACCTGCCTCAAGAGTCCTGGGGGCGGATGTTGCGGCAGTGGTACCACCATAGCGCTTGCTGGTATCTTGCCGCACGTAGCACAGCCTCCCGATGGTGTTCCTCCCCCAGCACGAGGTCCATCCCCCGCATGGGGTCCTGTTGCGCCTCATCAAACGCTAGGACCCGCGCAGAGTGACGCCTGACCTCGTGAGGGAGGACCGCCTCTGCTCTGTAGACGAGGAAGAATGGGGTCTTGCCAGATGACTTGGTGGCGGTAGTGCGGATGGACCACAGAATGGACTGGTGCTCATCATACCAGCCCCTGCCGCAGGCCTCCAGCTTCTTCTTGTAGGTCCTGGTTTTGAGGCCTTTCAGGACCTCCGCGTTGGCACGTTCGGCCTGGTCGTTACTCCGGGGGTGTGCCACCGAAGCGTAGCATATCTGCGTTCCAAGGTTAGCACAATATGTTTTGAAGAGATTGCTGGTGAACTGCGAACCGTTATCGGTGATGATGCGATTAGGGACTCCGAATCGGCTCACGAGGCCCTTGATGAACTTGACCGTGGAGCCAGCTGGGATGGTGCGGACGGCTTCCACCTCCGCCCACTTGGTGAACTTGTCGATGGCGATGTAGAGGTAGCGGTAGCCCTCAGACGCTCGAGGAAACAGGCCCAGGATATCCAGCCCCCAGACCACGAACGGCCAGGAGAGTGGGATGGTCTGCAGGCCCTGAGCCGGCTGATGAATCTGCTTGGCATGGAACTGGCAGGCTTCGCAGGCCTTCACCAGCTCGATTGCATCATTGAGTGATGTAGGCTAGTAAAACCCGCTGCGAATTGCCTTGCCGACGAGGGTCCGTGATGACGAGTGGTGTCCACAATCTCCACAGCGGATGTCAGCTAGCAACTCCTTTCCCTGTTCCCTGGAGATGAAACGCAGGGAAACGTTGTTCGGCCGCTTCCGGTAGAGTTCTCCGTCTTAGATGCAGTAGGTCGTGGCTTGCCGGGCCATGCGTTCCGCATCCTCCTCCTTCTCTGGTAGAGTTCCTTGCATCAGGTAATTCTTGAACTCCACAGTCCAGCACCCCTCCTGAGGTTCTAGAGCTAGGAGCAAGCGCGCTCCCGAGGCTGGGCCATAGGTCGGGGCTCCTGTGGCAGGTGGTTGAGGGAGCTCTTCCCGAAGCTGCGTTGTGCTTGATAGTGATGGTGTTGCCGAGGGTTTGAAGAGTCGTTCCTCGGAAATGCCAGGCTCTTGCAACAACCGCCTGGACGCCCTTCTGGCAATGTCGTTAGCCTCTTGGTTGGTGCCGCAGGGCACATGCTACAACTCCAGTCCTCAAAACTGCTTTTCCATCCTGCGTACCTCTGCAAGATATGCCTCCATGTGCTCATCCTTTGGCTCGTACACTTTGTTGGAGAAGTTGATGAGGAGCTATGAGCCGCCCTTGATGACGAGGCGCTTCACCCCTAGCGCTAATGCAGCCTTTAAGCCCGCTACGAGGCCTTCGTATTCTGCTATGTTGTTGGAGACCTTCTCGCTGTGCTGGAAACAGAGCTGTACAGCGTAGTAGAGCTTGTCCTGAGTGGGGGATATAAGCACGGCGCTAGCCCCCGCGCCATGTCGCGAGAATGCTCCATCGAAGTACATGACTCAGCCATCTGGTGCCTCGCTTCCTGGGAAGAGTGACCGATCTTCGCGTGCGTCGAGCCCCGGCGCTTCTGTCCATTCTGCCACAAAATCTGCGAGCGCGGCTCCCTTGGCGACCCTGGTTGTGCTAAATTCTAACTGAAATGCTTGCAGCTCGATGTTCCATTCGGCGACCATTCTAGCGGAGTTGGGGCTATCCACAACTGCTTCTTCTTGGTTGGCACAGCCCCCTTGGCCTTGGAGGCGTCAGTGCTGGCGGTTGTGCTGCAGCAACTGTCTTGAGGGCGAGCTTGAGCGCCTGTAGAGCGTCTTTGGTATCTCCAGCCACGGTGAGGGTGCCGTTGCTCCCGGGCATCTTCATGAGGTTGTAGGCCGGATGGGTCGCTGCTATGAATTGGGCCAAGGCTGGGTAGCCGAGGATGGCATTGTACGGGAGGCCGATGCAGGCGATGTCGAAGTTGACCAGCTCCGTGCGGAAGTTGTCGTGTGTGCCGAAGGTCACCGGAAGGTGGATCTGCCCGAGGGAGCTGGAGGAACCGCCCCCGACGCCTGAGAAGGGCTTGCTGGGTCGGAGCCGCTCCAGCGGCACATGGAGGAGGTTGAAGGCCTCTACTGAGAGCATGTTGAGGCCGGCACCACCGTCGGTGAGGGTCCTAGTGACAGCCACCTGGAAGATGGTGGGCATGCAAAGCATTGGGTGCACACCCAAGCAGGTAGTGCTGACAGGGTGATCGTCGGAGCTGAAGGTCAGGCCGGCCTCGGGTGCCGCCCGGCCCGGGGGAGCTCCGTGCCGCGTGAGGGCGGCGCCAATCTGGCGGACAAACGGCTTGACGTGGCGGCCCAAGGGTGGTGCCTGTGAGCCGCCCAGGAGAGCTGCGATGACCAGGGGCACCGGCGCAGCGTAGTGGGCGAGGAAGAGGCCGCGCAGCTCCTCACAGAAGCCGTTGGCTGGTGGAGCAGCCACATGCGCGGAACACCGGTGAGGGCCATGGGAAGCCAGTTAGCCATGACCTTGTCGTCGCCCCCGGCTTGGAGGATGGCCTCCTCAAACGCCAGCAGGAAAAAATAGCGGATCCGTCGCGCCGTTGTAGAGCGGTGGCATCTCTGGCTTGAACTTGCGAGGCCACTGCACCTGTCGCCAGGCGGGGACCAAGGCTCAGAGCCCCCTGGCCCCAGCATGGGCGTCGGCCACCGGAGCGGGCGGCGCATTGCCTGCCATGAGGGCGAAGCGCGGTGTTGATGGAGAGCAAATCGATGGAAGGGAGAGCTCCAGCGCACCCCTACCTGGCGTGCCAAATGTCGGATATCGGGTTCTGGCAAAACCCTTAAGGTTCGAACTCTGGGGTGCGCGCGAAAATCTTCTCCCTATCGATCTACGTTCCAAAGCCTTGCCGTGGATCTAAGCTACATGATGAACAACACAAGGGATGCAAGGTTTATACTAGTTCGGGCCACCATTGTGGTGTAATACCCTACTCTAGTGTGTGGTGTGGTGGATTGCCTCTGGGGGTGATGATGAATAGTATAGAGGAAGAACAGCCTCGCGAGGGGTGTTCTTGAGCTGGTGTGGTGTTCTACTCGTCCAGGATTCGATCCCTGCCTACTGTGGCGGCTATCTCTATTTATAGGGGCCCTGGTCCTCTTCCCAAATATTGAGCGGGAAGGGAGCCAACAATGGCCATTTTGAAGGGGGACAGCTAGTACAAGCTATCCTGACTAAAGTTGGTCTTCGACTGCCAAAGGCACTGGCGACGACGTTGTCTTGGGCTCCATGGTGACCTCCATCCTGCCGCTCTGCTGGTCTTGGTCTTGTTGCACTAATTTGGTAACATTTGCTTGATGCCTCGGTACTCGGCGCCTGCGCTTGCCTCCTTTGCACCAAAGAGGAAACGAGGACACTGCACCGGCTGGCGCCCGCCTGGTCTCGATCGTCATGGCTTGCGTCACGAGCACCTCGCGAGGTACTCCTTTCCTTGATCTCTCTGCCTCCTCGCGAGCCTGCCTGGTGAGGTCACCCCTGAGGAGGCCTTGCATCATCCGCCCCGCGAGGCTTGTCCCCTCGCGAGGGTCTTGAGCTTGGGTTGATGTAGACGGGTCGTACTGGGCCACTGCTTGAGCCACGCCGCAGGCCGCAGGCAGGCAAGTCTGGGGACCCCCGTTCCCAGAACGCCGACAGGCACTTTCATCTACCTAGCAAGGCCAGGGACAAGGTGGGCGGCGGTGCAAGGCTGGCCATGTCAAAGCCACGCATTGGCGTAGCACTAGGTAGATGTGCGGGTTCGATGTGAACACCATGGGATAAACCCACAGAATCCACATCACTCGTCATTCCACCGGGCGTCCACGAGTGCCAATTACATGGGCTTTTAAGTGGGTACCGTAGGTGTCACATGTCCACGTGTGGCCTGACATGGCTCCCCCTATCTTATACTTGTGTATATATGTGCTTGTTTTAGGCTTGTAATCTCACATATTTAAGATGAAAACATGTATTAGAATGATCCGCCCTTTGCTAAATAGTATTTGTTAACTCATTTGGTCCCTTTCATCTTTGATTTCTGGCTACACTGGTGATGGAACGTACAGTTAGAAGTGCACACCCTAAATTAAAACATGTGATGTTCGTACGTAAGTTGTCCTCTACCAATATGGCTCTAAAGCGCGCGTTGTTGAAACTCCCATGATGATGTTTAATTCTTAGCATGGTACGCTGAGGGAGTTCTGGACTAGGGGGTGTCCGGATAGCCGAACTATCGTGATCGGCCGGACTCCAAGACTATGAAGATACAAGATTGAAGACTTCGTCCCGTGTCCGGATGGGACTTTCCTTGGCGTGGAAGGCAAGCTTGGCGATACGGATATGTAGATCTCCTACCATTGTACCGACTCTGTGTAACCCTAGCCCTCTCCGGTGTCTATATAACCGGATGGCTTTAGTCCATAGGACGAACAACAATCATACCATAGGCTAGCTTCTAGGGTTTAGCCTCCTTGATCTCGTGGTAGATCTACTCTTGTAACACACATCATCAATATTAATCAAGCAGGACGTAGGGTTTTACCTCCATCAAGAGGGCCCGAACCTGGGTAAAACATCGTGTCCCTTGTCTCCTGTTACCATCGGCCTAGACGCATAGTTCGGTACCCCCTACCCGAGATCCGCCAGTTTTGACACCGACATTGGTGCTTTCATTGAGAGTTCCTCTGTGTCGTCACCGATAGGCTCGATGGCTTCTTCGACCATCATCAATGACGCAGTCCAGGGTGAGACCTTTCTCCCCGGACAGATCTTCGTATTCGGCGGCTTCGCACTGCGGGCCAATTCGCTTGGCCAACTGGAGCAGATCGAAAGCTACGCCCCTAGCCGTCGGGTCAGATTTGGAAGTTTGAACTTCATGGCCGACATCCGCGGGGACTTGATCCTCGATGGATTCGAGCCACAGCCGAGCATGCCGCACTGTCACGGCGAGCATGATTTAGCTCTGCAGCCGGACAGTACCCTGGAGGCCGCACTCGAACCCGCTCCGATCATCAATTCGGAGCCGGCTGCGCAGGTCGAGGACGGATGTCTAGACACCGCCTCAGGAGCTACAACCTCTACGGGGATAGAGCCGAACAATGACCTTGTCCCTCATGAAGCTCGTTACTCCGAGGTGCCGGACTCCTTGCCGGACTCCAAACCTCCCGCGCCCCCTCCGATCGAATCCGATTGGGCGCCGATCATGGAGTTCACCACAGCGGACATCTTTCAACGCTCACCTTTTGGCGACATCTTGAGTTCGTTAAAGTATCTCTCGTTATCAGGAGAGCCCTGGCCGGACTGCGGTCAGGACAGTTGGGATGCGGACGACGAAGAAATTCAGAGCCCACCCACCACCCACTTGGTAGCCGCTGTCGATGATCTAACCGACATGCTAGACTACGACTCCGAAGACATCGACGGTATGGACGACGATGCCGGAGACGACCAAGAACCAGCACCTACTGGGCACTGGAAAGCCACCTCATCATATGACATATACATGGTGGATATCCCAAAGGATGGGAATGGCGAAGGAACAGCGGAGGATGACCCCTCCAAGAAGCAGCCCAAGCATTGGCGTCAGCGGCGCCCCTCTGAATCCCGCCACAGCAAGAATGAAGACTCTGGCACTGGAGATAATAATACACCGGACAGTGCCGAAGACAACCCACTCCAGCAAGATGCAGCGCAGGAGGACGGAGACGCCATCCCTCATGAGAGAGCGGCGGAAGAAGAGGTAGAGGATTATATGCCTCCCTCCGAAGACGAGGCAAGCCTCGATGATGATGAATTCGTCGTGCCTGAGGATCCCGTCGAACAAGAGCGTTTTAAACGCAGGCTTATGGCCACGGCGAACAGCCTCAAGAAAAAGCAGCAACAGCTTAAAGCTGATAAAGATCTGCTGGCCGACAGATAGACTGAAGTCCTCGCGGCCGAAGAGCATGAGCTCGAACGCCCCTCCAAAAGCTACCCTAAACGTAAGCTGCTCCCCCGATTAGAGGAGGAAGCATATAAACCTGCATCACCAGGAGACAATACGGCTGACCGACCACCCCGTGGTCGCGACAGAGAGGCCTCTAGGCCCTTCACTAGACCCGTACCCTGGCATCGCTCGAAAAGCACAAGGCCACAGGGGAACGCTCCGGACTTGCGAGATATATTGGAGGATAAGGCAAGACAATCAAGATCAATCTATGGATCGCGTGGGCGCCCCACGGTATGTGACGACAATCGTCGAGCCGGACACAGTAAGTCCAGCCGGGCCGAACAAAACAGACAAAGCTCTTTTAGCTCCGTCGTGATATCGCCCAGTACAGAGGCGCCACACACCCACTATGCTTCACAGATGAAGTAACGGATAATCAAATCCCCGAAGGGTTTAAACCCATGAATATTGAATCTTACGATGGCACCACAGACCCCGCGGTTTGGATCGAAGACTATCTTCTTCATATCCACATGGCCCGCGGTGACGATCTTCACGCCATCAAATATCTCCCCCTCAAGCTTAAAGGACCAGCCCGGCATTGGCTTAACAGCTTGCCAGCAGAGTCAATTGGGAGTTGGGAAGACCTGGAAGCCGCATTCCTCGATAACTTCCAAGGCACGTATGTGCGACCACCAGACGCTGATGACCTAAGCCGCATAATTCAGCAGCCAGACGAATCGGCCAGACAATTCTGGACACGGTTCTTAACCAAGAAAAACCATCGTCGACTGTCCGGATGCGGAGGCCCTCACGGCCTTCAAGCATAACATCCGCGACGAGTGGCTTGCCCGGCACCTGGGACAGGAAAAGCCGAAATCCATGGCAGCCCTCACATCACTCATGACCCGCTTCTGCGCGGGTGAGGACAGCTGGCTAGCATGCAGCAACAACCTCAGCAAAAGTCCTGGCAGTCCGGATATCAAGGACCGTAATGGCAGGTCGCGTCGTAACAAAAACAAACGCCGCATTAACGGCGACAATTGTGAGGATACGGCAGTCAATGCCGGATTCAGAGGCTCCAAACCCGGTCAGCGGAAAAAGCCATTCAAAAGAACTACTCCGGGTCCGTCCAATTTGGATCGAATACTCGACCGCTTGTGCCAGATACACGGCACCCCCAAAAAGCCAGCTAACCACACCAACAGGGACTGTTGGGTATTCAAGCAGGCAGGCAAGTTAATTGCCGAAAACAACGACAAGGGGCTGCATAGCGATGACGAGGAAGAGACCCGACCGCCGAACAATAGAGGACAGAAGGGTTTCCCCCCACAGGTGCGGACGGTGAACATGATATACGCAACGCACATACCCAAAAGGGAGCAGAAGCGTGCACTCAGGGATGTATACGCGATGGACCCAGTCGCCCCGAAGTTCAATCCATGGTCCTCCTGCCCGATCACTTTTGACCGAAGGGACCACCCCACCAGCATGCGCCACGGCAGATTCGCCGCATTGGTCTTAGACCCAATCGTCGATGGATTTCACCTCACTAGAGTCCTGATGGACGGCGGCAGCAGCCTGAACCTGCTCTATCAGGATACAGTGCACAAAATGGGCATAGACCCCTCAAGGATTAAACCTACCAAGACGACCTTTAAAGGCGTCATACCAGGTGTAGAAGCCAATTGTACAGGCTCAGTTACACTGGAAGTGGTCTTCGGATCCCCGGATAACTTCCGAAGCGAGGAGTTAATCTTCGACATAGTCACGTTCCGCAGCGGCTATCATGCCTTGCTCGGACGTACCGCGTTTGCAAAGTTCAACGCGGTGCCGCACTACGCATACCTCAAGCTCAAGATGCCAGGCCCTCGAGGAGTCATCACAGTCAACGGAAACACTGAACGTTCTCTCCAAACGGAGGAACATACAGCGGCTCTCGCGGCAGAAGTACAATGCAGCCTCTTAAGGCAATTCTCGAGTCCGGCCGTTAAGCGGCCGGACATAGCTAAGCGCGCCCGGAGTAACCTACAACAAGACCACCTGGCACATTCCGAGCACGCGTAGCAGTGCGGCCCCAACCCCAGCCCCTGCAAAATGTCAAAACAGGTCCTTCGCGTACACCATTACGCTCTGAAGATACCATGGGCATGGGGAGAGGGGCACGACCACGATAAGCCCAGACTGCGGCTCAACCACACCAGGGGCTCTCAAGTGTGTCGTTCTTTTTTTCTTTTTTCCTTTTATTTTTTACCCACAGGACTCCGTTCGTCAGAGGCCCTATCTGGCAGCAGACCTGCCGAACTCACGATGCAACAGCCAGGGAAGGATAAAGGCTGCAACGAATATACAGGTGGTCTTCATTACGAGCATTTTTATACACCACTCCGCAGCCTACCCCTGGAGGGGGACATGTTTAACAGTCTCGTACCTTGCTTATCGCACTATTTGTATCATTCTGCATTCATAGCAGCACTTCTTGAACAAAACAATGCAGCACCTTTTTGCTTATAATTGCATTTCTTTTTTATACATGTGTTCATTTACGAGATGTCGCATCCGTACACTTTGGTACGGTTAAAACACACCAGGGGCTTATGTTTCCCGCATCATGGTGTGATAAGTCCAAACACTTTCACAAGTGCGGCACCCCGAACTTATAGCATTATATGCATCGTCTCTGAATCATGTCTTGGGTCAATAGTTGGGTTTGCCCGGCTCCCATGTTTTGGTACCTTATGTTCCGTTGTATCGGCTAAGGTAGCACTGGGAGAACCACTGCGATTGCGCCCCAGTTGAGTTGGGTTAACGCCTCAGTGGAGAAAGCTAAAACTGACCGTCATGATGAGGCGAGAGCCGGTCGTTGTTCGAGAGGTTTTTTGCGAGTCCTTAAAGACTTATGCCGCTTAGAGAGAGGAGACGGATCTTGTCCGGCCCAGGCGTGGATAGCGCCCCAAATTCGGCCTTCCGAAGACTAGGGGCTTCGCCGAAATTTAAAATTATAGAATTCTATGGCTAAGTGAGAGTGTTCAAGCATTATAAGTCCGGTTGCCTTGTTCGCTATGTTGAGCGCCTCCCTAGATGGACCCAAAAATGGGAACAAGAGTGCTCAAGTTTATCCCAAACACCCCAGCACACGTGGCATGGGGGCTGAAGCCAACGACTTGCCATCTCTCAGATTTGATAAACAGCCGCACAGAAGGTAATATTTTAAATTAACAAGCGTTGCTTAGAGCATATGAACTAAGTTTTCAGCGCACAGGATAACAAAATGCGAGTCTACTCAAATATTACATCTTTGGAGCACTCACCCGCAATAGTGTGGGCGCCCTTCAGCACACTCTTATAATACATCTCGGGCGTGCGATGGTCCTTGCCCTCTGGTGGCGGGTCCGTCACGAGTTTCTGGGCATCCATCTTGCCCCAGTGCACCTTTGCGCGGGCAAGGGCCCGACGGGCACCTTCAATACAGGCGGAGTGCTTGATGACTTCAACCCACGAGCACGCATCCACCAGCCGCCGCACCAGGCCGAAGTAGCTCCCAGGCATGGCCTCCTTAGGCCACAGCCGAACTATGAGGCCCTTCATGGTCTGTTCGGCCGCCTTGTGGAGCTCGACCAGCTGCTTCAGCTGGTCGCTAAGGGGCACCGGATGTCCGGCCTCAGCATACTGAGACCAGAAGACCTTCTCCGTCGAGCTCCCCTCCTCGGCCTGGTAGAATGCGGCAGCATCGGACACGCTGCAAGGAAGATCTGTGAACGCTCCTGGAGAGCTCCGAATTCGGGTAAGCAACAGTTAATTAACACTCACATGCTTACTTTGCATGAAAAATGCCTTACCCGCTGCTATTTTCTTCACCGCCTCGATCTCCTAGAGGGCCTTGTAGGCTTCGGCCTTAGCGGCTTTGGCACTCTCAAGAGCCGTTGCAAGCTCAGACTCTCGAGTCTTCGAGTCTCCAGGCTCTCATGTTTTTTCACGAGATCCTGGAGCTCTTGCTGTACCTCCGCCACCCGCGCCTCCTGCTTCTCTCGCTCAGTACACTCTGCGGCCGCATTGCGTTCGGCCGCGGCCACCGCCTCCTTCAGGATCGCCACCTCGTTAGTGGCCCCTGCAATATCCATGTTATCCTTGTCATTCTTTTTGCAACCAAAATCCTTTTCTGTAAGATACAATTTTAATAAGGTGTTACTCACCGTCCTTGTCCTCGAGCTGCTTCTTGGCACGGCCGAGCTCGTTCTCAGACCGCTCAAGGCTTTCCTTCAAAGTATTGACCTCTGCAGTCAGTGCGACAGAGGTCAGCAGCGACGCCTGCAATCCCATATTGACATATTTTTTATGACTCCTGCGTATATCTTTTTAGATCCTCAGTCCGGCTTTTCTTTCCGAACACCGAACCGAGCATCAGGGGCTACTATCTATGCGGTACCATTTTATATATATCGAAATTCTTACCTCAAAGCCTGTTAGAAGGCTGCTGCAGGCTTCGGTCAGCCCGCTCTTGGCGAGCTGAACCTTCTGAATCACCGCACTCATAACAGTGCGGTGCTCCTCTTCAATGGAGGCGCCATTGAGCTCCTCCAGCAAGTTATCCGGCGCCTCCGGTTGGATGGAGGCTGCCGGCGTCACGGTCTTGCCCTTCCTACGAAGGGGTCGCCCGCCGGACTCCGGAGCCACTGTGGGTTCCGGGGCCGAGTCCGGTGCAAAGTCCGGGAGGTTGTCCTGTGACACCTCCGGGGCCTCCTCCTCCTGGTGGGTCCCTTCCTAGGATCCCACCTCGGCATCGTCCGCGGCACGGGGGGTGGAGGCAGTCGGAAGAGAATCCATATCCGACGCACCTAAGGACCCGCTCGACGAAGCGGGAAGATCATCCTAGGGCGGACTGCAGGGTTGTATGCGGCATTAGAAAGACATTATGTGGCGAAAAGGAAAAACCTTGAAGTTATTCGGGAGTCCGGATACTTACGATCTCTCCAGGGGCTTGGCCCTTGGAGGCTAGTCCTCGTCGTCGTCACTGGCGTTGGCGGAGCAGTCCGGGGGAAGAGTTTTTCCCTTCTTGGACCCTTCGGCCTCCCTTGTTGGGGAGGCCTTCCTTTTCTTCCCTTCCCGCGCTGGGGGAGAGGCTTTCTTCTCCTCCTCGCCTTGGTGGGAGGAGTCGGCCTTGGATTCATCATCCGATAGCACCTGAAAACGGGAACTCTTCCGAGTCCCCGTGGCCTTCTTCTTGGCCTTCTTCTCTGGCACCACGTGGGGTGCTGGAGCCAGCAGCCCCGTTAGGCGGGCATCCGCTGGGTCCTCTGGCAATGGGGCCGGACAGATAGTCCGTTCGGCCTTCGCCAGCCATTCCTGTCAAAGGTAAAGGGTGTTTAGATCCCGTATAGAGTCAAACTATGGAAAACAAGTGGCAAAATCACTTACCTTGTCAGCCGGACGCTGCGAGCGGAATCCGCGATCTTCGGTAGCGGATGCGGGAGCCTCGGTGCCCTTGAACAGCACCTTCCAGACATCTTCGTACGTAGTGTCGAAGAGCCTGCTCAGAGTCTGGTACTGCGCCGGATCGAACTCCCACATGTTGAAACCCCGTCGTTCGCACGGGAGAATCCGGCGGCTGAGCATGACCTGGACTATGTTGACAAGCTTGAGCTTCTTGTCCACCAGCTTCTGGATACAGGCTTGGAGTCCGGTCAGCTCCTTCGAATCCCCCCAGATCCGGCCACTCTCTTTCCAGGAGGTGAGCCGTGTAGGGATGCCGGATCTGAATTCGGGGGCCACTGCCCAATCAGGGTCACACGGCTCGGTGATGTAGAACCACCCCGATTGCCACCCCTTGATGGTTTCCACGAAAGTGCCCTCCAGCCAAGTAACGTGGGACATCCTGCCCACCATGGCGCCTCCGCACTCCGCTTGGCTGCCCTTCACAACCTTCGGCTTGACACTGAAGGTCTTGAGCCACAAGCCGAAGTGGGTCTGGATGCAGAGGAAGGCCTCGCACACGACGATAAACACCGAGATGTTGAGGATGAAATTCGGGGCCAGATCATGGAAATCTAGGCCGTAGTAGAACATGAGCCCCCGGACAAAGGGATGAAGTGGGAAGCCCAGTCCGCGGAGGAAATGGGGAAGAAATACTACCCTCTCATGGGGCCTAGGGGTGGTAATGAGCTCTCCCTCGTCGGGGAGCCGGTGCACGATGTTGCTGGACAAATATCCGGCGTCGCGCAGCTTCTGGATCTGCCCCTCCGTGACGGAGGAGGCCATCCACTTGCCTCCCGCTCCGGACATAGTTGGAGAAGGTTGAGGTGAGAAGTGCGGACTTGGGCGCTGGAGCTCGAGTTCGCGGAGATGGCTAAGCCAAGGAGGAAGAAGGCGCAGGTAAAAGGGTTGGATCTTTATCCCCTTATATGGGCGGACAAAAACATGTGTCCCCATCGGCCTGGTAAAACTCGGTGTGGTGACGGTGATCATGAAGTGATCTCCGTAGGGCTTCGCCTAAGCACTACGAAAATATGACTGGTGGTGTAAATGGTGGAGGGGGGCGCCGCACATGGCTAAGCAATTGTTCTGGGTGTGCTAGGTGCCCTCTCCCACATATATATAGGTGGGAGGGAGAGGGGAGAGGCCAAGGGCACACCAAGTAGGTCTGAATCCTACTTGGGCTTGCCCTAGGCTGCCCCCTTTCCTTCTTTTGGCGCCATGGGGAAGGAAGGGGGAGGTGGTGCCCCCCCCCTTCCTTTCTCCCACATGAGGGGAAAGGCGGGAGGAGGTGGCACCCCCCTTTCCTTCTTCCAGGGCTGGTGGCCAGGGAGAGGGTGCACCAGCCCCTCCGTGGGCTGGTGTGGGCCTCTCCTTCGCCCATTAGGCCTATAGACCTCCCGGGGCCTCCGGAAACCCCTTCCGGTGATCCGATGACTTCCCGGTGCACTCCGAAACTATTCTGGTGTCCGAATACCATCGTCCTATATATCAATCTCTACCTCTCGATCATTTAGAGACTCCTCGTCATGTCCGTGATCTCATCCGGGACTCCAAACAACATTTGGTCACCAAATCATATAACACTATATCATCATCGAACATTAAGCGTGCAGACCCTACGGGTTCGAGAACTATGTAGACATGACCGAGATACCTCTCCGGTCAATAACCAATAGCGGAACTTGGATGCTCATTTGGTTCCCAATATTCTACGAATATCTTTATTGGTCAAACCGCTATGTCAACATACGTTATTCCCTTTGTCATCGGTATGTTACTTGCTCGAGATTCGATCGTTGGTATCTTCTTACCTAGTTCAATCTCGTTATCGGCAAGTCTCTTTACTTGTTCCATAATTCATCATCCCATAACTAACTCATTAGTCACATTGCTTGCAAGGCTTCATATGATGTGCATTACTGAGAGGGCCCAGAGATACCTCTCCGATACTCGGAGTGACAAATCCTAATCTTGATCTATGCCAACTCAACAAACACCTTCAGAGATACATGTAGAGCATCTTTACGATCACCCAGTTACGTTGTGGAATTTGATAGCACACAAGGCATTCCTCTAGTATCTGGGAGTTGCATAATCTCATAGTCGAAGGAATATGTATTTGACATGAAGAAAGCAGTAGCAATAAATTGAACGATCAATATGCTAAGCTAACTGATGGGTCTTGTCCATTTTATCAAATGACAACACATGTCTATGGTTAGGAAACCTTAACCATCTTTGATCAACGAGCTTGTCTATTAGAGGCTTACTAGGGACACGGTATTTGTTTATGTATTCACACATGTATTTAAGTTTCTGATCAATACAATTCTAGCATGAATAATAAACCTTTATCATGAATCAGGAAATATAAAATAACGACTTTATGATTGCCTCTAGGGCATATTTTCTTCAGTATCCCACTTGCACTAGAGTCAATAATCTAGATTACACAATAATGAATGTAACACCCATGGAGTCTTGGTGCTGATCATGTTTTGCTCGCGGAAGAGGCTTAGTCAACGGGTCTGCCACATTCAGATCCATATGTATTATGCAAATCTCTATGTCCCCATCCTTGACCTTTTCACGAATGGAGTTGAAGCGTCTCTTGATGTGTTTGGTTCTCTTGTGAAACATGGATTCCTTCGTCAAGGCAATTGCTCTAGTGTTGGCACAAAAGATTTTTATTAGACCCGATGCACTAGGTATTACACCTAGATCAGATATGAACTCCTTCATCCAGACTCCTTCACGTGATGCTTCTGAAGTAGCTATGTACTCTGGTTCACACGTAGATCCCGCCATGACGCTCTTCTTGGAACTGCACCAACTGACAACTCCACCATTCAATATAAATATGTATCCAGTTTGTGACTTAGAGTCATCCGGATCAGTGTCGAAGCTTGCATCGATGTAACCATTTACGACGAGCTCTTTGTCACCTCCATAAAAGAGAAACATATCCTTAGTCCTTTTTAGGTATTTTAGGATGTTCTTGACCGTTGTCCAGTGATCCACTCCTGGATTACTTTGGTACCTCCCTACCAAACTTATGGCAAGGCACACATCAGCTCTGGTACACATCATAGCATACATGATAGAACCTATGGCTGAGGCATAGGGAATGACTTACATTCTCTCTCTATCTTCTGCAGTGGTTGGGCTTTGAGTCTGACTCAATTTCACACCTTGTAACAGAGGCAAGAACCCTTTCTTTGACTGAACCATTTTGAATTTCTTCAAAACTTTATCAAGATATGTGCTTTGTGAAAATCCTATTAAGCGTCTTGATCTATCTCTATAGATCTTGATGCCCAATAAATAAGCAGCTTCACCAAGATCTTTCATTGAAAAATTCGTATTCACGCATCCATTTATGCTATCCAGAAATTCTATATCATTTCCAATCAATAATATGTCATCCACATATAATATCAGAAATGCTACAGAGCTTCCACTCACTTTCTTGTAAATACAGTCTTCACCGTAAGTCTGTATAACACCATATGCTTTAATCACCTCATCAAAGTGTATTTTCCAACTCCGAATGCTTGCACCAGTGCATAGATGGATCGCTGGAGCTTGCACACTTTGTTAGCATCTTTAGGATCGACACAACCTTCTGGTTGCATCATATACAACTCTTCTTTAAGATATTCATTAAAGAATGAAGTTTTGGCATCCATTTGCCAGATTTCATAATCATAAAATGCGGCAATTGCTAACATGATTCGGACGGACTTAAGCATCTCTACGGGTGAGAAAGTCTCATCATAGTCAACCCCTTGAACTTTTTGAAAACCTTTTGCGACAAGTCAAGCTTTGTAGATAGTAACATTACCATCAGCGCCAGTCTTCTTCTTAAAGGTCCATTTATTTTCTATGGCTTGTTGATCATCGGGCAAGTCCACCAAAGTCCACACTTTGTTCTCATACATGGATCCTATCTCAGATTTCATGGCCTCAAGCCATCTGTCAGAATCTGGCCTCATCATAGCTTCTTCATAGTTCGTAGCTTTGCCTTGGTCTAGTAACATGACTTCTAGGATAGGATTATCGTACCACTCTAGTGTGGATCGTGCCCTGGTCGACCTACAAAGTTCAGTAGTAACTTGATCTGAAGTTTCATGATCA
Organism: Triticum aestivum; assembly: GCF_018294505.1. Classification (NCBI taxonomy): domain Eukaryota; kingdom Viridiplantae; phylum Streptophyta; class Magnoliopsida; order Poales; family Poaceae; genus Triticum; species Triticum aestivum. Next base: position 501,784,970 of record NC_057810.1, on the reverse strand, counting down.
TCATCATTAGCTTCCTCTCTAGTTGGTGTAGGCATCACGGGAATAGTTTTCTCTGATGTACTAGTTTCAAATTCGAGATAAGGTACAATTACCTCATCAAGTTCTACTTTCCTCCCACTCACTTCTTTCGAGAGAAACTCCTTCTCTAGAAAGGATCCATTGTTAGCAACAAAGATCTTGCCTTCGGATCTGTGATAGAAGGTGTACCCAATTGTTTCCTTAGGGTATCCTATAAAGATGCACTTCTCCAATTTGGGTTCGAGCTTATCAGGCTGAAGCCTTTTGACATAAGTGTCTCAACCCCAAATTTTCAGAAACGACAACTTAGGTTTCTTGCTAAACCACACTTTATACGGTGTCGTCTCAATGGATTTAGACGGTGCCCTATTTAACGTGAATGCAGTTGTCTCTAATGCATAACCCCAAAACGATAGTGGTAAATCAGTAAGAGACATCACATGACGCATATTTAATAAATTATGGTTACGACGTTCGGACACACCATTACGCTATGGAGTTCCAGGTGGCGTAAGTTGTGAAACAATTCCACATTATTTTAAATGAAGGCCAAACTCGTAACTCATATATTCGCTTCCACGATCAGATCGTAGAAACTTTATTTTCTTGTTACGATGATTCTCCACTTCACTCTGAAATTCTTTGAACTTTTTAAATGTTCCAGACTTGTGTTTCATTAAGTAGATATATCCATACCTACTCAAATCATGTGTTAAGGTCAGAAAATAACGATACCCGTCGCGTGCCTCAGCACTCATCGGACCACACACAATGGTATGTATTAGTCATTAGCTCGCTCCATTGTTCCGGAGGACGGAGTTTTAGTCATCTTACCCATGAGGCATGGCTCGCAAGTATCAAATGATTCATAATCAAGTGATTCCAAAGGTCCATCGACATGGAGTTTCTTCATGCTCTTTACACCAATATGACCTAAACGGTAGTGCCACAAGTATGTTGCACTATCTTTATCAACTTTGCATCTTTTGGCATCAATATTATGAATATGTGTATCACTACTATCGAGATTCAACAAGAATAGACTAATCTTCAAGGGTGCATGACCATAAAAGATATTATTCATATAAATAGAACAACCATTATTCTCTGACTTAAATGAATAACCATCTCACAATAAACAAGATCCAGATATAATGTTCATGCTCAAAGTGGGCACCAACTAACAATTATCGAGGTCTAAAACTAATCCCGAAGGTAGATGTAGAGATAGCGTACCGACGGCGATCACATCGACCTTGGAACCATTCCTGACGCGCATCATCACCTTGTCCTTAGCCAATCTTCATTTATTCCGCAGCTCTATTTCGAGTTACAAATATGAGCAATCGAACCAGTATCAAATACCCAGGCGCTGCTATGAGCATTAGTAATGTCAGTGTCAAAACCGGCAGATCTCGGGTAGGGGGGCCCAAGCTGTATGTCTGAGGATCGATGGTAACTATGATAAAAAAGGACATAATGTTTACCTAGGTTTGGGCCCTCTTAATGGAGGTAAAACCCTACTCCTGCTTGATTATATTCGATGAGTATAGGGGTTACAAGATTTGATCCACATCGAGATCGTAATGGCTAAACCCTAGCTTGGCTAGCCTATCAATGTTTTGATCCTGCCTTCGATCTCACCCTCCGGTTTATATAAATACTGGAGGGGCTTAGGGTTGTACAAAGTTGGTTTAACAGAAAGGAAATAGTATATCCGGACACCTAAACTTGCCATCCACGTATACGGTAGTCCCTACCAGACACGAGAGGTGGTCTTCTGCCTTGTATCTTGACGGCCAATCAGTCCGGCCCAAATCCAATAGACCGGACGCCCGAGGACCCCTTAGTCCGGGACTCCCTCAGTACACATCAACAACATGTATATCAAATATACCTTTGTTCACTTTGCCATCCTTCTTATCCGCCAAGTGTTTGGGGCAATTCCGCTTCCAGTGACCACTCCCTTTGCAATAGAAGCACTCAGTTTCAGGCTTGGGTCCAGGTTTGGGTTTTTTCCCGGGAGTGGCAACTTGCTTGCCATTCTTCTTGAAGTTCCCTTTCTTTCCCTTGCCATTTTTCTTGAAATAAGTGGTCTTGTTAACCATCAACACTCGATGCTCCTTCTTGATTTCTACCTCCACGGCCTCAAGCATTGCGAAGAGCTCGGGAATTGTTTTGTTCATCCCTTGAATATTATAGTTCATCACGAAGCCTTTGTAGCTTAGTGGCATTTATATTATAGCTCATCACGAAGCCTTTGTATCTTTGCCTATATTTAAACCCTCCATGCAATATCCCAAATCGCTCGTCTTCGTCGGGGAACTCTCTGCCGCCTGAAGAGGCAGAGAGCGACGGACCATCACGAGCCTTCTCCCTCCCTGCCATGGAGGACACCGAGGTGTTGTCCCAAAGGACCTCTCGTGGCCGAGGAGGGGCGGACGAGGCCGTCCAGAAGTCGCCCGAGGGTAACACCTCGGATGCCGCAGAGCGGGGCACGACGACCCCCATGACCACCGAGAGTGGGGGGCCTCAATGGTTCGGGCCCTTGCTGAACACCGTCCCAGAGACCAATGCGGCTTCGGGTTCAGACCAACACCCCCCTTCGACAGAGGGGGGAGGAGCAGCAGCTCCATCGGCGGCCTCTGTTAATCCGTAGGCCGCTCATACTCTGGAGGAAGCACTGCAATGTGCTTCCATCATGGAGGAGCACTGCACCCTGATGGGTGCGGTTATGGAAAATGTTCAGTCTGCAAAGAGCGGACTGACCGAAGCCTGCAACAGCCTACTAACGAGCTTTGAGGTATGCGATGTAATTCTCTTACAAGTTTTTTTATATGCAAGGTTGAACCCATGTATAGGCAGTAGCCCTTGAGACTGTCCGGATTAGAACAAACTGAACAAAGGATCAAAACCAAGTTGATAATGTATCATGCTATCTTGTTGGACAGGCATCTATGTTGGCGGCTACTACCCAAGCCGCAGAGGTTTCCGAGCTCAATAGGGAGCTTCGGCTAGCTGATGAGGAGCTCGACTGCGTCAACAAGAAGTTTGATGAAACGTGAGGCATGCGGCACTTGTACATAACGGAAGTAATATGTGTGCTATTTTTTAAAAAATTTACTGAGTTTTATGACTATACTCATAGTTGGCGCGGCCGAGGTCGAGTCTCTCAAGAGTGCCCTCTCGCAGGCTAAAAAGGAGGCGGAGGTGCGCAAGGCGGCCGCTGACAAAGCGGCCAAGGAGTTGGAGGTGGAGCGAACCACCCATGAACAACATGAGGCGCGGGTGGGGGAGGTCGAACAGGAGCTCAAGGACGCCATTGCGAAGTGCGGGTCCTTGGAGTAGAAGAGTTCAGAACAAGCCTCCGAGCTCACCAAAGCTCTCGAGAGCGTGAAAGAAGCCCGGGTTGAAGCCTAGGGCACTAGCCAGGAGATCCAGGAGGCAACACAGATAGCGGCTGGTAAGGCCTTTCTCATGCAGAGTAAATTTACAAGTAAGAGATACATCTTGCTGACCCCAGTTTGGAGTTCTCCATGCGCATTTGCGGATCTGCCAAGGAGTATTGCTGACGCTGCCGAGTTCTTCCGCACCGAAGAGGGGAGCTCAACGGAGAAGCTGTTCTGGTCGCAGTACCTTGCACCGGAGTATCTGGTGCCTCTCAGCGATCAGCTGAAACAGCTGACGGAGCTGCACAGGGTGGCGGGACTGGCCATGAAGGATGTAATAGTCCGTATTTGGCCAGTCTAGCCCATACCCAGCAGTTACTTCGGACTCGTGAAGCGGCTGGTCGATGCACGTCCTCGGATTGACGCCCTCAAGCGGTCGTCCTACATAGAAGGTGCTCGGATGGCCTTTGCCCGCATCAAGGTACAGTGGGCGAAGATGAAGGCCACCGAGATTGCCACCGTAGGGCCGCCTGAAGGGAAGGACCACACGGGGCGGAGAAGTACTTCAGCGAGGTACTCGAGGGAGCCCGCATTGTAGAGGGTTAGTGCTCAAAGTATATCATATTTGAGTAGTGGAGTCCGGTTTGTAAAAACCGTGTAATGAACTCATAATGTAAAATATTTATGCTTGTGCTTTATCATTTTGTTAGTTTATCCTCCTGTTTGGCCGTTTATTTATAAGTTTGAAAGTTTACCAGTTGTCGGCTTCCGCCCCCATGTACATATTACAGGGGTGTTCAAGAACGCATGTACGCACTTTATCCAATGTCTTGGTCCTATATAGGAGGCGTCTTGCGAGATGAACAAGGCAATCAGACTATGCGGTTTTATCACTTTCACTTAGCCATAAGAGTCCATAGGTGGGGCTAAGTACTACCCCCTTGTTGCATGAACATTGATCCGGAGTACGGCGCCTTTGCAACATGGCTGGTCGAAGCCCGGCCACTCGTATAACACGACATAAATTGTGAACGATTTGCAGTATAACACTAAGTCACCGGACGGCTAACCCGCTCTCGCGTATCATGACAGTCAGTTTTCGACTTTCTCTACTGAGGTACTTAACCGGACGAACCAGAAATACAATTGCAGTAGTTCTCCCTTTACTACATTAGCCGAACTTGTGGAACGTAAGGTGGCAAACACAGGAGCCGGGCAACCCAACTATAGACCAAAGACATGATTCGGAGCCGATGCATATAGTGCAATATCCGGGACACCAAAGAGTTCCCTAGAGGTGTTCGGACTTTGAGAATTTGCGGGGCCGAATACAGCCCCTCGCATGAAAGGCGTGCTGAATCGCATATGTCAATCGAAAGCAAGGAGGGAATACGGATATAAGAACCCAACACAAAGGTGGTGATCGTCTATTTCCTTTATCCTTATCAATACGTCGAAACGTGTTTCGACAGACAATGCCATTAATATTAAGGTCATGTTACATGCCTAAAAAAATTACATAAGGGAAAGTCTAACGCAGGGCCTAAAGGTAATGGTTCAAAGACTCCAGTGATGCCCTGCCACATGTCTGCACCATTTCTCCTTAGTAATAAGTCCTTTGATAGGAGTATTTGATGGTTGGCCATGAAGATGGGAAACGCTGGCCTTGAAAGGGTCCCTGATGCAACCATACAACAAAGTAGGGCTCTTGATGAACGTGTAGTGAAAAAGATGTATGCAGTCCAAATAGGGTCAAGCTATACTATGGACTTTTTCCGCAGTGTGCCTCCGTCACTGCCCAAGGTATTTTAACGTAGTTATGTACGCATGGTACATAAGCCGCAACCTTATGGGGCAGTCGGCAGAGGCCGAACTGCTAATCAACGTCCGGATCCGTCAAGTTGTCGCAGTGATGCACGGTCCGGACTCATTTAGAGATGTTGTTGGCTTTAACATTCGACGAATTATTCAACTTGATAAGGCCACCATACACCTCAGCTGTAAGGGCCGCAGTGTGTTCTTCAGTACGGAGGGAGCGCTCCATATTTCCATTGACTGTAATAATGTCGCTAGGTCTAGGCATCTTAAGCTTCAAATAAGCATAGTGCGGGACTGCATTAAAGTGGGGAAAAGCAGTTCGTGATAGCCACTACGGAAAGGAATGATGTCAAAGATTAATTCTTCACTGTGGAAGTTGTCTGGGGAGCCGAATACTACCTCCAGTGTCAGTGAGCCCGTGCAACGGGCCTCTATGTCGGGTATCACACCTTTAAAGGTAGTGTTACTAGGCTTGATTCTTGATGGGTCAATACCCATCTTGCGGACAGTGTCTCGATAAATCAAGTTGAGACTGCTGCCCCCATCCATTAGGACTCTAGTTAGATGGTCTCCGTCAAGAATTGGATCTAGTACCAGGGTGACCGAACCCCTGTGACGGATACTAGTTGGGTGATCCCTGCGATCAAAAGTGATCGGACAGGCTGACCATGGGTTGAACTTTGGGGCGACAGGCTCTACAGCGTAGACATCCCTTAGTGCGCGCTTGCGCTCCATTTTGGGAATGTGAGTGACATAGATCATGTTCACTATTTTCACCTCGAGGGGGGGGGAACTGCTTCTGGCCCGCGGTGCTTGGCTGACGGGGCTCATCATCATCCTCACTTGGAGGTCCTTTTCCCTTGTGTTCGGTATTTATCTTACCAGCCTGTTTGAAAACCCAACAATTCATGTTGGTGTGGTTAGCAGGCTTATCGGGTGTGCCATGAATCTGACAGGACCTCTCAAGGATTTTATCCAAGCTGGATGGACTGTCCCCGTTGCCTTTGAAAGGCTTCTTCCGCTGACCGGATTTAGAACCACTAAATCCGACATTGACTGTCGTATCATCTACGTCGTCATTGTTGCTCTAACATTTGTTTTTATTGTGGCATGGTTTACCATTGCCATCCCTGGCGTCAGAAGTGTCGGGGTCGCCCGAGCTGTTGCTTCTATGAGCCAACAAGCTATCCTCACCTGCACAAAAACGGGTCATAAGTGCAATTAAGGCTGCCATGATCTTCGGCTTCTCCTACCCGAGGTGTCGGGCGAGCCATTCGTCCCGAACGCTATGTTTGTGGGCCGCTAAGGCTTCGGCGTCCGGACAGTCCATGATTTGGTTCTTTTAATTAAGAACCGATTCCAAAGCTTGCGAGCCTATTCGCCTGGTTGCTGGATTATGTGACTCAAGTCGTCAGCATCCGGTGGCCGTACATAAGTGCCCTGAATGTTGGCCCGAAAAGCATCTTCCAAATCTTCCCAGGTTCCAATGGAGTTTTCTGGGAGGTTGTTCAGCCAGTGTCGTGCTGGTCCTTTCGGCTTTAGAGGAAGATATTTAATGGCATGGAGGTCATCTCCACGAGCCATATGAATGTGGAGAAGAAAATCTTCAATCCAGACGGTCAGATCCGTCGTTCCATCGTACTGCTCGATGTTCACGGGTTTAAACCCTTCCGGAAACTGGTGTTGCATTACTTCATCGGTAAAGCACATAGGGTGTGCGGCACCCCTATATCATGCGACATCACGGCGGAGATCGGATGACATCTGGGTTCGGTGCTAATCCCGAATATTGTAATGTTCATCACGTCAGACTTCATAGTCGTTATCTCGTGCCGGTGCACAACCTCTTGATCCATAGATCCACCTGGTCCGACCGGCTTTATTGGCCAGGTCCCGTTGCAAGTCATATGTGTAGCCCGCAGCTGTTGTCTCCTTGCCTCTTCGGCAAGGGGGTGCGTGCTGGTGTTCGGCTTGATATGCCGCTTTATCCCGTCCACGTGGTGGTCGGTCAAGTTGATCTGCCTGATTCTATTCCGATGGTATTGGCTCAAGGGCTTCGCCGTCAAATTGTGGCAGCAGCTTGCGCTTGGGGTAACTTTTTGTAGGTCGCTCGTGGCCGTACTCCTCGGCGACCAGGACCTTGGTCCACCTTTCATTGAGTGTATCCTGTTCAGCTTTGAGCTGCTGTTGTTTCTTTTTCAGGCTTTGCGGTGTGGCGATGAGTTGTCTCTTGAAGCAGTCTTGCTCGAGGGGTTCCTCTGGGACGATAAAGTCTTCGTCACCGAGGCTAACATCCTCTTCAGATACTGGCATATAGTTGATGTCTTCCAAATCTTCATGATCAGCGTGTTCGAGGCTATACTGACCCTCTTCCCTGTCATCCTGTTCGGATGTGGGCTCGATGGGGTGTTCGGGATCTTCGGCATCATCTAGAGTCTCATTGTCTCTGGTCCCGGTATTACTATCCTTCGCCCGTTGCGATTGTGAATGGCGTCGCTGACGTTAGTGCTTTGGTGGTTTATCAACGGGCTTGTCCTCATTGGGGTTCTGATTATCCTTGTCGTCCTTTTTATCAGGAGTGTCCACCATGTATACATCATAGGTTGAAGTGTCCGTCCAACGACCTATGATGGGTGGGACTTGTCCCGATTCGGCGTCGGCATCGTCGTCCATACCGTCGATGTCTTCAAATGCATAGTCCAGCATGTTGGTTAAATCCTCGACAATGGCTATTAAGTGGGTGGTGGGCGGGTCATAAAATTCCCCGCTCTCTGCCTCCAACCCGTACTAGGTGCAGTTCGGAGGCAAACTTTCCGTAATGGTGAGGGATTGCATTAAACCCAATGCTTCTTCTAAGGGTTAAAGCTGGGTGTGAGTCCGCGGATTTGTAGGGCCAAGTTTGGCAACAGACACCTGATCAGGCCCGATCGATGCAAAATTTGATAGCTCAGATCCATCGTCCAGAGGCGAGTCCAAAATAGCATCTGGATCTCCGGTTGTAAGTTCCATGGTAGAAGAGAGTCCGGCGAGGGTGATCCCCCTGTCCTCGGATGATGCTACCCACTCCAGATCTATGGCCTAGGCGGGTGTGAGTGTCGACCCCTGGATGAGATCTAAAAGCAGATCTGAAGAGGTTCCTTCATGGGGGCAAGGGGTGGCAATCGGGGCCGCGAACCCCTCGAAGACCAGATCGCCTCGGATGTCGGTGATGTAATTCAGGTTTCCAAACCTGATCTGGTGGCTGGGGGCATAACTGTCAACCTGCTCGAGGTGGCCGGTCGATTTGGCAAGAAGCACGAAGCCGCCAAACACAAAGACCTGTCCGAGGAGAAAGGTTTCCCTGGATGCAACAACATTGTTGTTGAAGAGGCACGCCATTAGTCCTTCTGTTGATGATACAGCGGAGCTCTAAATGAAAGCACCAATGTCGGTGTCAAAACCGGAAGATCTCGGGTAGGGGGGCCCAAGCTGTATGTTTGAGGATTGATAGTAACTATGATAAAAAAGGACACAATGTTTACCCAGGTTCGGGCCCTCTTAATGGAGGTAAAACTCTACTCTTGCTTGATTATATTCGATGAGTATAGGGGTTACAAGAGTTAATCTACCTCGAGATCGTAATGGCTAAACCCTAGCTTGGCTAGCCTATCAATGTTGTGATCCTGCCTTCGATCTAACCCTCCGGTTTATATAAATATCGGAGGGGCTTAGGGTTGTACAAAGTCGGTTTAACAGAAAGGAAATAGTATATCCGGACACCTAAATTTTCCATCCACGTATACGGGAGTCCTTACCGAACACGAGAGGTGGTCTTCTGCCTTGTATCTTGATGGCCCATCAGTTCGGCCCATATCCAATAGACCGGACGCCCGAGGACCCCTTAGTCTAGGACTCCCTCAGTACACACCAATAACATGTATATCGAATATACCTTTGTTCACTTTGCCATCCTTCTTATCCGCCAAGTATTTGGGGCAATTCTGCTTCTAGTGACCACTCTCTTTGAAGTAGAAGCACTCAGTTTTAGCCTTGGGTCCATCTTTGGTTTTTTTTCTGGGAGTGGCAACTTGCTTGCCATTCTTCTTGAAGTTCCCTTTCTTTCCCTTGCCCTTTTTCTTGAAATGAGTGGTCTTGTTAACCATCAACACTTGATGCTCCTTCTTGATTTCTACCTCCACGGCCTCAAGCATTGTGAAGAGCTCGGGAATTGTTTTCTTCATCCTTGCATATTATAGTTCATCATGAAGCCTTTGTAGCTTGGTCGCAGTGATTGAAGAACTTCACAATCAACTAGAAGATCAACTCTCAGCTGAGTTAAGTGATTATAATACCCAGACATTTTGACTATGTGTTCACTCACAGAACTGTTCTCCTCCATCTTGCAGTTATAGAACTTGTTGGAGACTTCATATCTCTCAACCCGGGCATTTGCTTCAAATATTAACTTCAACTCCCGGAACAACTCATATGCTCCATGACGTTCAAAACGTCTTTGAAGTCCCGATTCTAAGCCGTAAATCATGGCACACTGAACTATTGAGTAGTCATCAGATCGAGCTTGCTAGACGTTCATAACATATGCATCAGCTCCTGCAGCAGGTCTATCACCTAGCGGTGCGTCAAGGACGTAATTCTTTGGTGCAGAAATGAGGATAATCCTCAAGTTACAGACCCAGTCCGTGTAGTTGCTACTATCATCTTTCAACTTAGCATTCTCTAGGAACGCATTAATATTCAGGGGAACGGCAGCTCGGGCCATTGATCTACAACATAGATATGCAAAATTATAGGACTAAGTTCATGATAAATTAAGTTCAATTAATCAAATTACTAATGAACTCCCACTTAAATAAACATCCATCAAGTTATCTAAGTGATACATGATCCAATCAACTAACCGATGTCCGATCATCACCTCAGATGGGGTAGTTATCAATGGTGAACATCTCTATGTTGATCATATCTACTATATGACTCACGTTCAACCTTTCGGTCTCCAGTGTTCCGAGACCATGTCTGTACGTTCTAGGCTCGTCAAGTTTAACCCAAGTATTCTACATGTGCAAAACTGTATTACACCCGTTGTATGTGAACGTAGAGTATATCACACCCGAGCATCACGAGGTGCTTCGAAACGACGAAATTTGGCAACTGTGCATACTCGGGGAGAACACTTTTATCTTGAAATTTAGTGAAGGGATCGTCTTATAATGCTATCGCCGTTCTAAGCAAAGTAAGATGCATAAAGGATAAACATCACATGCAATCAAAATATGTGACATGATATGGCCACCATCATCTTGTGCTTTTAATCTCCATTTCCAAAGCATCGTCATGATTTCCATCATCACCGGTTCGACACCTTGATCTCCATCATTGCGTCGAGGTCGTCTCGCCAACTATTGCTTCTACAACTATCGCTAACGCATACTGATAAAGTAAAGCAATTACATGGCGTTTGCATTTCATACAATAATCAAGACACAGCCCAAAGGCTCCTGCCAGTTGTCGATATTACAAAACATGATCATCTCATACAACAACGTATATCACATCATGTCTTGACCATATCACATCACAACATGCCTTGCAAAAACAAGTTAGACGTCCTATACTTTGTTGTTGCAAGTTTTACATGGCTGCTACGGGCTTCTAGCGAGAACCGTTCTTACCTACGGCAAAAGCCACAATGGTGATTTGTCAAGTTTGCTATTTTAACCTTTTTCAAGGATCGGCCGTAGTCAAATTCGATTCAACTAAAGTAGGAGAAACAGACACCCACCAGCCACCTTTATGCAAAACTAGTTGCATGTCTGTCGGTGGAACCCGTTTCATGTACGTGGACATGTAAGGTTGGTCTGGGCCGCTTCATCCCGTAATACCGATGGATCAAAATAAGACGTTGGTGGTAAGCAGTATGACTATCACCGCCCACAACTCTTTGTGTTCTACTCGTGCATATCATCTACGCATAGACCTGGCTCTGATGCCACTGTTGGAAAATGTTGCATGGAAAACAAAACAAAAATTCTACGCACACGCAAGATCTATCAAGGAGATGCACAAAAACAAGAGGGGAGAGTGTGTCTACGTACCCTCTTAGACCGTAAGTGGAAGTGTTTGTTAACGTGGTTTATGTAGTCGAACTTCTTCGTGCTCCAATCGATCAAGTACCGAACGTACGACACTTCCGCGTTCTACACACGTTCAGCTCGGTGACATCCTCCGCCTTCTTGATCCAGCAAGACGGAGAGGTAGTTGATGATTTCCGGTAGCACGACGGCATGGTGATGGTGATTGTGAAGTGATCTCCGTAGGGCTTCGCCTAAGCACTACGAAAATATGACCGGGGCTGTAAATGGTGGAGGGGGGCACCGCACACGGCAAAGCAATTGTTCTGGGTGTGCTAGGCGCCCCCCTCCCACATATATATATGCGGGAGGGAGAGGGGAGAGGCCAAGGGATGCCTCAAGTAGGTCTTAATCCTACTTCGGCTTGCCCTAGGCCGCCCCCTTTCCTTCTTTTGGTGCCAAGGGGAAGGAAGGGGGAGGTGCATGTCGGCGTTTTGGGAACGAGGGTCCCCAGACTTGCCTGCCCTAGCCATGGGGGCTGAGCTCGCCCCAGCCAGCTCCACCAGGCCTCGCGAGGACGACCGGGCAGGAGAGGCCCGTGCCTTGCAGTCACCTCCTTTCATGGGCAGAGGCGCTGCCCGAGACGGAATCTCAGGAGCCCCCTTCGGCTTCTTCGCCGCAGGCGCCAGCCTAGCCAAGAGATACAGACATCAAGCCTCAGCGACAAAGCAAGGAATAAAACAAGAATCAATCACTTACTGGTCATCGCTCACGAGCTCGAGCAACCTCCGGCCATACTTGAAGCCCGAGAGCCGGCTGCAGGGATCAGCCTCGAGAGGCTCGGGAGCCGGAGGCGTGTCTACGGATCGCTTCGGAGCCAGGGCAGACCCGCGGGGGACCAGCCCAGTCCTGACCTTCTTCGAGATCGGGGGCAAGCTCTCGCCGCCTCGCTCGTCGCCATCCTCATCATCGCTCGGCAAGAGGCGGAGAGCACGGGACCTACGCCGGGGGAGGGGCGCTCTCGACTCCCCGTCGGTAGCCTCGGAGTCAGGCCCTCCTTCTCGCTCCTCTTCTTCCTCCTCTTCGTTGGAGTCGCCGGAGGACACGTTCACCGTCGCCAGGGTCATCGGGTCCTCGAGAACCTCCATGGGCACGGGCCCGTCCCCATTGAAGACAGGCATGGACTCCACCGCCTGCTCCCAGTCATCTCGAAGGAACAGGGGTACAGGGGCGCCCTCCAGCCTCGCCACGTCTCCCCCGACCAAAGATTGGAGGACCGCGGCCAGATCTTCGTTAGCCGAGATTGCGGGGCTCGAGCGGGGCCTCCACCACGGAAGCAAGTACTTATGAAGCGGGGCCACCTGGTGCTCCAGGAACTCCCTCAGGAGCGACGCACCAGTCAGCTTCGCCGCCGCCATGTTGTCGGGTCTCAGATCCGCGTCCATCTTCTCTAGCACCGGCTTCGCGCGGGGGTCCACGAGTTCCGCGCGAGACCAATCATCGGAGCTCGTGGCGTGCTCCGTGGGCAGAATCAGCCGAGGGTGGATGCGCCCAGCATCTACCATGACCCATTTGCTCCTGAAGCCCTCAATCCTCTTCCCGGGCTTCGAGATGGCGTTGGAGCCGCCATACGCGACAAAGCTCGCGCACGCAGAGATGGGACCGCGAGAGGTCCGGAGGGAGAAGTAGTGGCGCAGCAAGGCCACCGAGGGCTGCACTCCGACGTGAGCCTCATAATAGTAGGCGAAGATCGCCAGAAGAAGAACAGAGTTGGGGTGGAGGTGTAGATCTTGCAGGTCGTAATGGCGGAGGACGGAGAAGAAAAACTCAGAAAAAGGAGGCACCAAACTGGCAGCACTGGCGCTTACGAAGAACGGATAGAAGGTGCTCCCTTGGCCCTCAGGAAGGGCGGAGCCGGCCTTGAACACCTTTGCCCCGTCGACGCCTTGCGCTGCCACCATCCGGTGCACCCCGGCAAGGCTCGTCTCCGACACGTTCGGCGAGTCCAAGGCGGGTGAGTACCAAGCTTCGGCCGGGGTCTAGCGAGGCGCCATATCTTGCTAGGGCGCGCGGTCGGAGTAGATCTGAAGATTTCAGAGGCAGGAAGGAAGGGCGCAAGAAAGGGGATCTGGGCAATGACCGGAGGAAGCAAGGGAAGCAAAGCCTAGGCAGATGCCGCTCTTCGATTCGCGCAGTTGCTAAGGCACCCACGTCCAGTCAACCGCCACGCAGCGCCCAAGGCCGCAGGCTGTTAGGGACCGCGACGCTTCGCACTTGCCCCTTCACTTCTCTGCTCAGCCAAGTCCGGGCGTGCCTTGGGCCCGGGGGCTACTGTCGGCGTTCTGGGAAGGGGGTTCCCAGACTTGCCTGCCTGTGGCCTACGGCGTGGCTCAAGGGGCGGCCCAGCACGGCTCATCTTCATCAGCACGAGCTGAAGACCCTCGCGAGGGGCCAAGCCTCGCGGGGTGGACGACAGGAAGCTTCCTCACGCACGGCCTCGTCAGGCTGGCTCGCGAGGAGGCGGAGAGATCAAGGCGGGGTACCTCACGAGGTGCCCATGACGCAAGCCATGACGACCATGGGCGCCAGGCGGGCGCCAGCCCGCGCAGTGTCCTCCTTTCCTCTTTGGTGCAAAGGGAGCAAGCGCAGGCGAGAGCATCAAGCAAAGGCATCCATTTCGGTGCAACAAGACCAAGACCGTCGCAACGGCAGGAAGGAAGTCATTGTGGAGCCCAAGCCGGCGTCATCGCGAGAGCCTTTGACAGGCGAGGACCAACTTTAGTCAGGATAAGTGTACTAGATGTTCCCCTTCAAAATGGCCAATTGTTGGCGCCCTTCCCGCTCAATATTTGGGAAGAGGCCGAGGGCCTTTGCCTATAAATAGGACTAGCTACCACAAGGTAGAAAAAGGGGGGACGGCAGGTGAATCATCATCTGGAAACCAGTAGAAAGAGCGACCGAACTCCCCCTAGCAGTTCATCGCACCAGCCAAGAACAGACCCTCGCGAGGTTGTTCTTCCTTGTATTGTTCATCATCAGCCCAAGAGGCAATCCACCACACCACACACTGGAGTAGGGTATTACACCACAATGGTGGCCTGAACCAGTATAAACCCTGTGTCTCTTGTGTTGTTCCTTTCGTAGCTTAGATCCTAGCGAGTCGGCGAGGTGCAGGTAGGCAGAGGGTGAAATCTCCGCGCGCACCCCAGTGTTCGAATCTAGAGGGTCTGCCGGAACCCAAAATCCGACAGTGCCCCCCCCCTTTCCGTTCTCCCATAAGGGGGGAAAGGCAGGAGGAGGTGGCACCCCCCTTTCCTTCTTCTAGGGCCGGCGGCCAGGGAGAGGGCGCGCCAGCCCCTCTGTGAGCTCGTGTGTGCCTCTCCTTGGCCCATTAGGCCCATAGACATCCCGGGGCCTCCCGGAACCCCTTCCCGTGATCCGATGACTATTCGGTGCACTCTCAAACTATTCCGGTGTCCGAATACCATCGTCCTATATATCAATCTTTACCTCTCGACCATTTCTAGACTCCTTGTCATGTCTCTGATCTCATCTGGGACTCCGAACAACATTCGGTCACCAAATCATATAACTCATATAACACTATATCATAAACAAACATTGAGCGTGCGAACCCTACGGGTTCGAGAACTATGTAGACATGACCAAGACACCTCTCCGGTCAATAACCAATAGCAGAACCTGGATGCACATATTGGCACCTACATATTCTATGAAGATCTTTATTGGTCGAACCATTATGACGACATACGTAATTCCCTTTGCCCATCGGTATGTTACTTGCCCAAGATTCGATCATTGGTATCTCTATACCTATTTCAATCTCGTTACCGGCAAGTCCCTTTACTCGTTCTGTAATACATCATATCGTAACTAAATCATTATTCATTTGCTTGCAAGACTTCTTATGATGTGTATTACCGAGAGGGCCCAGAGATGCATCTCCAATACTCGGAGTGAAAAATCTTAATCTCGATCTATGCCAACTCAACAAACACCTTCGGAGATACCTGTAAAGCATCTTTATGATCACCCAGTTACGTTGTGACGTTTGATAGCACACAAGACATTCCTCTGGTATTCGGGAGTTGCATAATCTCATAGTCGAAGAAATATGTATTTGACATGAAGAAAGCAATAGCAATAAACTGAACAATCAATATGCTAAGCTAACGGATAGGTCTTGCCCATCACATCATTCTCTTAATGATGTGAGATCCCGTTATCAAATGACAACACATGTCTATGGTTCAAAAACCTTAACCATCTTTGATCAACGAGCTAGTCTAGTAGAGGCTTATTAGGGACACGGTATTTGTTTATGTATTCACACACGTATTTAAGTTTTCGATCAATACAATTCTAGCATGAATAATAAACCTTTATCATGAATAAGGAAACATAAAATAACAACTTTATTATTGCCTCTAGGCATATTTTCTTCACTTTTTTGTGTCAGATTATTTCTTGTGGCTTTTGATGGAAATCCCAGTTTGGCTAGGTTTTTGGTTCTATACATTTCCAGCTTAATTTTCCCTACGTTTTCTTCTTTCTTTTTGTTTATTAATTTATTTTATTTCCGTTTTTACTTTGTTTAACTCATTTTGTTTTTGGTTTTGCCATTCTCAGTTTTCTTTATTCTTCTATTTAATACATTTATTTAAATAACATTTAAAGTCTCTGGGACATATACTGTATGACGAGCGTTGCGTCAAACAGTAGGTGCTTTGCACATGTGCGCTCTTGCTTGGGTCGACCCATTATAGCAAGCCAACGCACTATAACAAGCCGATGTACTATACTGAGCCGACTAACGGTAGCAAACCAAATACTATAGGAACCATTATTTTAAAGCATGCAAAAAAAATATTACAAACATTTAAAAAAAATTGAAACAATTTTTAATTTTTCCAAAGATTTTCTAAAAGACATGGTTTGTTTTTTTAGAAAATTAATCATTTTCCCCAAAATTAGGACATTTTATGAAAAATGCAATTCTTTGGAAAGTACGACCATTTTATAAAAAATTCTAGTATATTTATAAAACATGGGCATTTTTTTAGATACAAAAATTTTCTTCTTTTTCCATTTTTCTAAATTTCTGGGCATTTAAAAAAAGAAATAAAAAGGTAAAACTGAAACCGGACCAAATTCTTCAGCAAACTTCATAAAACCGGAATTCTTGTAGAGCAGGTCGTTGCTAAATGGGCAGGCCCATGTAGTGGTCGATTAGGCTAAGCCGAAACATAATCGGTCAAATAGGGAGCTCCTAAACGGACGAAATTCCTATTTGCCGCTCTCTGCGGCAAACAGTCGCTGGTTCGCATAGAGCGAGCGACTCGCTTGCTAGATGGGCCAGCCCAATTACGAGATTACGCACGCGCTACTGTTTCCGGTTTTGGGAACCTCTTAGAAGTTTCCTGATCGGTTTTGGGAATCTTCTAGAAGGTTCCTATACCGATTTTCTGTGGTTTTGGGTTCTTCTTTGTTGTTTTTCTTTTGGAAAAAGTCTAAAATAGACCTTCAATCTGTAGACCAAAGATAAATCGAACCTTGAACTTTGAGTCCCGGAAATTGGCACTCTCAACTTGTCGATCCTGGTCTATTTTAAACCCTAGACCCGTTTGGCACACCGGAATACTCGATCCCGTCCGGGATAACCTGCCACTCTCACTAACAAGAATTTGGGCCGGCCCACCACACCACAGCGAGGTAGCCTGCTGTCGAAATGTTCGTTTATTTAATAAATTTCATTATTTAGAAAAAGATGTTTCTGTTTATAATTTTCTTTCATAAATTAGGAAAATGCTCAGGAATTAAAAATATGTTCATGTGTTTTGAAAAATTGTTCGCGTTTCCGTAAAATGTACAGAAATTTCAAAACTAGTCATGCTTTCATAAATAGTACAGATTTCCAAAAAAATGTCTTTTCAAATTTGGTTTATAAACTCAAAAACAAATTCTGGAATTTTATAAAATGTTCGCACATTTTAAAAAATGTTCAGGAGTTAAAAATACACTCTTGTTTTCTATTTTTGTCATAAATTCAAAAATGTATCATATTTTACAAAAAAAAATAGTCATTTAACATTCTGTTTGCATTTTCGTAGACTGTTTGCAATTTTAAAAAGTGTTCACATTTTTCAAAAACATTTGGAATCCCAAAAGTTTTCACAGGTTTCAAAACATGTCTTTGAATTTTAGAAATGGTGTCGCATTCTCCAAAATATATATGTCACGTTGTCTATCATGTATGCGTGCCTCGAGTGCGAGGTCCCGAGTTTGAGTCGTCGCAAGCTCACTGGTTTCCCAGTAGAAGAAAAGTGTACTAAAGAAGTGTTGAAAACGCGCATTTAAAAAATATTATGTATTTAGAAAATATCCAGAGTATATTAAAAAAAGTTTAAAGTGTGTGCTAAAAGTGTACATTGTGTACTGGGAAAAATATACATGTCTCCAAAAAATGAAACCAAATTAGAACGGCAAAGAAACAAAAGGAAAAGCAAATGAACCAAACAATACGAAAAAACCAAGAAAGAAACAAAAGAAAACAAAAAATATAACAAAGAAAAAACCCAAAGTAAACCAATGCAAACAGGAAGTATGATGAAGGAAAAAAAACAGAGAAGAGCGAGCCAACCTGCATCTCTAACCACGAGCGGTGCAAGCAATTGTGCTAATGGGTCGACCCGATTTTGTGTTAATGTCCAGTGAAGACATGTAAACGCTTTGAAGGTTCGAAATAGACCGGGATTGACAAGTTGAGAGTGCCAATTTCCGGGACTCCAAGTTTAGGTTTGATTTATCTTTGGTTTACAAGTTCAAGGTTTATTTTAGACTTTTTTCTTTTCTTTTTCTATTTTCTTTTTTCTTTTTTGTTTTTTCTGTTTCATTTATTTCCTTTTTGTATTTCTCTTTCCTTTTTCCTTTTTCCTTTTTCATTTTTATTTGTTTTGTAATTATTTTTCTATTCGTTTCTTCTTTCTATTTTTACCTTTTCCAGAATTCTAAATTTTGTTTCAAGTTTCAAAAAATGTTCTGAAGTTAAAAAATTGTTCCTATTTTTTTAATTTTTTTCAGAGGTTTCAAAAAAATCATGATTTTTAGAAATTGTTCGCATATTTTGTAAAATTGTTCACCTTTCAAAAAATGTTCATAAATTTGAAAAATGTTCCTTTTTCGAAATATATGCGAACAGTTCTGAACCCCAGAGAAAATTGTTCAAAAAATGTTCCTATCTTGAAAAAAAAGTTCAAAATTTTAAAAAATGTTCATGTTTTAAAAATTGTTCATCAATTTAAAAAATATTTAAATTTCAAAAAAACAATCAAATTTGAAAAAAATGTTCGTGCTTTATAAATTTGTTCATAAATTCAAAACGTTCCTGTTTTCAAAAATTGCTCGCATTTTTCAAAAAATTTGAAAATTGTTTGCATTTTTCAAAAATTGTTCTGGAACTTCAAAATATGTTCGTGTTTTAGAAAAAATGTTTGAATGTTTTCCTTTGCAAATTTTTGTCGATGTTCAACAAATGTTCCTGTTTTTAAAAATTGTTCATATTTCATTTTTTTCAGGAGTTCAAAAAATGTTTACAAGTTTCTTTAAAATCATGTTTTCAACTTTTGTTCTGGAATTTTCAATTATGTTCACATTTCCCAATTTTATTTTGGAATTTGGAAAAATGTTCCCATTTCAAAAATTGTTCATGATTTTCAAAAATGTTATGGTTTTCCAAAATATGTTTCACAATTTTGGAAAGTGCTTGCGTCTCATGGAACATTCGGTTTTTCGGAACAAAAATTGCTTTCGAATTTCCTGAACTAATTCGGATCTGCGCAGGAACACAGTCATATGCCGCTCGCAGTCAGATGCTCGCAGTTAATTCCGTTTTTCACAATTTTGGTTCTTTAAGTTTGATGCTCCAACACAGTCAGATGCCGCTTGCAGTTCCGCTGGTAGGAACGCGTTGTTTATAGCAATTGATCCTGTGTTCGAGTCCGTCCCCCTGTGCACAATTTTTCTTTTTGAGCTATAGTTCGCGACGCTATCTTCATGGGCCGGCCCAGTCAAAGACATACCTATGTGAAACCCGCAGCAACTTGCCAAGGCCAAGAATGCGGCCACCATGGAGCGCGACGCCTTCGTCTCCCTCGAGGCGAGGTCCCGCAAGGCGCTGCAAGAACTCTTCGGAAGCGAGTGAGGGAGTCCTGGATTAAGGGGTAATCGGACAGCCGGACTATATACTTTGGCCAGACTGTTGGACTATGAAGATACACGATTGAAGACTTCGCCCCATGTCCGGATGGGACTCTCCTTTGCGTGGAAGGCAAGCTAGGCAATTCGGATGTGTAGATCTCCTTCTCTGTAACCGACTCTGTGTAACCCTAGCCCCCTCCGGTGTCTATATAAACTAGAGGGTTTAGTCCGTAGGACAACAACAATCATAATCATAGGCTAGCTTCTAGGGTTTAGCCTCTACGATCTCGTGGTAGATCAACTCTTGTGATCTCATATCATCAAGATCAATCAAGTAGGAAGTAGGATATTACCTCAATCGAGAGGGCCCGAACCTAGGTAAACATCGTGTCCCCTGCCTCCTGTTACCATTAGCCTTAGACGCACAGTTCGGGACCCCCTACCCGAGATCCGCCTGTTTTGACACCGACATTGGTACTTTCATTGGGAGTTCCACTGTGCCGTCGCGATAAGGCCAGATGGCTCCTTGAATCGTCTTCAACGACGCGGTCCAGGGGGGGTTTTCCTTCCCGGACAGATCTTCGTATTCGGCAGCGTCGTACTACAGGCCAACTCGCTTGGTCATCTGGAGCCGATCGAGAGCTACGCCCCTGACCATCAGGTCAGGTTTGGAAGCTTAAACTACACCGCCGACATCCGCGGAGACTTGATCTTCGACGGATTTGAGCCCGTGTCAGGTGCGCTGATCAGTCTCGACGAGCATGACTTAGATCTGCCATCGGACAGTATTTGGGGGATCGCGCCTGCGACAGCTCTGGGACTCAATCGGGAGCAGATTATGCCATCCGAGGACGGGTGGATGGACCCCGCCACGGAGGCCACACACTCATCGGCCTTGGAGCCGAACACCGATCCCACCTCCTATGAGGCCGGTATCGCCGGACCCTCAGACTCGTCTCCGGCTACAGGATCCAAACCGCGTACGCTCGTGCCTACCGAATCTGATTGGGCACTGGTCATGGAGTTCACCTCCGCGGATATCTTTCAGCACTCACCCTTGGGTGATGTGCTAAACTCATTAAAATCTCTCTCCTTGTCAGGAGACTCCTCGCCGAACTATGTCTGGCTCGAGTGGGAAGCGGACGATGAAGAAATTCGTTCCCCACCCACCACCCACTTAATAGCCACTATCGATGACTTAACCGACGTGCTTGACTTCAACTCCGAAGACGTCAACGATATGGACGACGATGCAGGATAAAAACAAGAACCACCGCCTATAGGGTGCTAGACAGCCACCTCATCATATGATATATATATATGGTGGACACCCCTAAAGAAGACAATGGCGATGAGGCAACAGAGGATAATTCCTTGGGGAAGCAATCAAAGCACATGCGTCATCGGCGCCGCTCTAAGTCCCGCCATGGCAGAAATAGCAGTACCGGCAATGGAGATGATAGCAATCTGGATGGTGCCGAAGACGAAAACAATCCCGCCCAGCCTGACGTCGAGCAGGCCGAGAAGGAGGACATGCAAGCTAGCCCAGATGAACATGCAACGGACAGAGACTTGGAGGACGACAATTATATGCCTCTCTCCGAAGATGAGGTGAGCCTCGGCGACGACAAATTTGTCGTGCCTGAGGATCCGGCCGAGCAGGAGCGGTTCAAGCGCAGGCTTATGGACACTGCAAAAAGCTTGAAGAAGAAGCAGCAGCAACTTCAAGCTGACCAAGATCTGCTAACAGATAGATGGACTAAGGTCTTGGCAGCCAAGGAATACGGACTCGAGCTGTAACGCCCTCGATGCGGCTATAGCTCCCACGTGTCGAGGCACGACTTAGGGGCATAACCGCATTGAAAGCAATGTCGCAAGTCAGGCAATCATTACAACATCCCATGTAATATATAATAAAAGGGGGAGATAACATAGTTGGCTTACACTCGCCACGTCACATCAGAGTACATAAATAACATCCATCAAACAAACACTCATGGCCCGACTACGGCGCCAAAATAGAAAAGAACCCAACATGCGACAAGGTCCTGAATCGATAACCCCAACTAGGCACCACTACTGATCATCCGGAAAAGACACGTAGTAACGCTGAGAGTCCTCGTCGAACTCCCACTTGAGCTCGTACTCGTCACCTGGAGCGGAATCACCTGGACCTGCATCTGGAGTTGTAGTATCTGTGAGCCACAGGGACTCAGCAATCTCACACCCACGCGATCCAAACTATTTAAGCTCATAGGAATGGATAAGGCAAAAAATATGTGGAGCTGCAGCAAGCGACTAGCATATGGTGGCTAACTTATACGCAAAAGAGAGCGAGAAGAGAAGGCGAAGCACGAGCGAGAAGCTAAAGGAACATCCTGCGCAAGCATAACTCCAACACCGTGTCCACTTCCCGGACTCCGCCGAGAAGGGGCCATCACGGTAACACACACGGTTGATTCATTTTAATCAAGTTTAGTTCAAGTAATCTACAACCGGACATTAACAAATTCCCATCTGCCCATAACCGCGGGCACGGCTTTCGAAAGATCAATCCCTGCAGGGGGTCCCAACTTAGCCCATAACAAGCTCTCACGGTCAACGAAGGAATAGACCTCCACCCAAGACACACCGATCAGACTCGGTAACCCGGTACAACAAGACAATTCGACAGGTTAAAACAAGACCAGCAACACCGCCCGAATGTGCCGACAAATCCCGATAGGAGCTGCACATATCTCTTTCTCAGGGCACACTCAGATGAGCGCTCCATACAACTAAAACCAAACCTCGAGTTTCCCCGAGGGGGCGCTGCACAGGACTCTAGTTTGGACCAACGCTCAGAGGAGCACTGGCCCGTGGGGGGGTTAAAATAAGATGACCTTCGGGCTCCGGAAACCCAAGGGAAAAAAGGCTAGGTGGCAAATGGTAAAACCAATGTTGGGCATTGCTGGAAAAGCTTTAATCAAGGCGAACTATCAAGGGGTTCCCATTATAGCCCAACCGCGTAAGGGACGCAACAATCCGGGAACATAACACCGATATGACGGAAACTAGGGCGGCAAGAGTGGAACAAAACACTAGGCGAGAGGCCGAGCCTTCCACCCTTTACCAAGTATATAGATGCATTAAGATAACATAGCAATATAATGATATCCCAACAAGAAAATAAATGTTCCAACAAGGAACGGCTCCAATCTTCACCTGCAACTAACAACGCTATAAGAAGGGCTGAGCAAAGCGGTAACATAGCCAATCAACGGTTTGCTAGGACAATGGTGGGTTAGAGGTTCAACATGGCAATTGGGAGGCTGACAAGCAAAAGGTAGGCATCGTAGCAGTGGCAAAGCAAAAGAGCGAGCAAACTAGCATAGCAAAGATAGTAGTGATTTCGAGGGTATGATCATCTTGCCTGCACAGTTGTCAGAGTTGACTGGATCCTCACAAGCAAACTCAACGGGCTCCTCGGTAGCGAACTCGTCTCCCGGCTCTACCCAACAAGACAAACAAGCAACAAGGATACAATCAACCACGGGCAAGACCAAGCAATATGATGAAATGACGATATGCTATGCGGGATGCGATGCGGGATGCAAAATGCAAGATATGACAGGAAATGCATGAACCTGGCATCAACTTGGAAAACCAAGTGTGCCACTGGATAGAGGGGATGAAATCGCTTGAAAACGATATAAAGATCATTGGAATCGGAGCTACGGTTTGGAAATGGCAAGCGTTTTAAGATATGACACCGGTCTGCGATTTACAGCAAGTAGGCATCTAAATGCAACGAAATGAACATGCTACAGCCACCAAACATGAAAACAAAATACATGGCAGTGATGTACACAAGATGGTTGACAAAACACTAGCACTGAGCCATAGGCAAATTCATCCATTAAGAGGTTCAAACAAGCATGGCTAAAACGCAAATGCAAAACAGATTTCAGACTTAGTGAAATTAACACTAGTCTGAAATTTCAGATCACGATGCTCTCTTCGGAGCAGCAAAACAACATGATACAAAACCTGAACATAACAAGTAAGAACATGGCATGGAGCTACTCAACAAGCTTAACAAAACACCCAAAGTGACCTGGGGCCAAAAGGGTTCACAAAATACTCTACCGAGCTCACGAACATCGCTCGGACACAATCAGTTTTCAGACTTAGTGAAAACTGAGACATGCTGAAATATAACTCACGAAGGCATGTAAACGAGCTCGATGCACTCACTACGGTGCAAGCCATGGAAAGGAAAGCATATAACCAGCAAGAAGGCACAAAGTGCTAGCTACTCATGGCAAGAACGAAGGCATAGCATGCATGGAACGCTAACGGTAGCATCGGCGAAATCGCAAACAAGTTGACGATCTGCCCAGATTAACAACAAAGCAAAAGTTGAGCTCGATTGAGTCAACCTAGAGCACTCCACAAATGCCAACAAAGACATGGATGGATAGAGCATGACATAAATATCAAAACTCCCTTACTGATCATCCTCAAAAGAGGCACGGATCACTAGGAAACAAGCTGGACATATAGCATCATGAACTAAAATATCCCAGACTTAGCGAAAATCACTAAGTCCCTGAAATCTGCAATCTCAGGTACCTCTCTTCGCAAGCTTGCAAAAGACAACACACACATCCTAAAAATGCATGGGTGACACCTCTGGAAAGAAGACAAAATGCTTCACAATACATCCCAAAGGGGCACAGGCATATCATGCACGAATTAAACATAGCAAAAATGACAAAAGTGCATGATGAACTAACGGATCTGCAATTTAACTCACGAAGCCTCCTTCTAACAGCATTTTGGGTATCAAGATGACCTCAAATGCAAATGATGCAATGGAATGAAATGATGTACATGTCGAGGCGAAGATTTTGATATATCATACGCCCAAAACGGATCTACGGTTGCGGAGATACGAGCAGTCAAAGATAGCATAAAAATCTGGGAGTTAGGGTTTCGGGGGAGAGGGGGTCAACCCCAGATCTAGATCCAGCGCACGGATCCCGAGGCGGCGCCGGAGTGCTGTTCACGCCGGAGCTCCTGTAGCTCGCCGGCGAGGGGGCCGTGGCCGTGGCGGCTGCCGGCGACGAGGAGGCGGCGAGGAGGCGGTGGAGGGGCACGGCGGCGACCGGGCGTCGGTGGTGGCGGCCGCGGGCGGCGAGGAGGCCGGCGGAGGGGCGGCGAGCGGTGGCGGGGCGGCGGCCCACGGCGGCGCCGGGCGCCGGAGACGAGGAGGGAGGCGGCGCTGGCGGCGGGAGGCACCAGGCGGCGGGGCGAGGCGGCTGGGCCGCGGGGGCTTCCCGCGGGCCTGGCGTGCCGGCGGCGGCGAAGCGGTCCCCCGGGCCACGTGGCGGCGGCTGAGTGGCGGCGGGGTGGAGCGGACGCTGTCCGGCGCGGGCCGGACACGTCCGTCGGCGCGGGGAGATCTGTTTTTTTTAACTAGGGTTTCGGACGGGGGAAGAAGAGATCCGAATGGAGGGGGTATAAATAGGCATAAGTGGAGCTAGGAGAGTCCAAATGAGGTGCGGTTTTCGCCCACACGATCGTGATCGAACGCTCTAGGACATGGAGCAGAGTTTGGTGGGTTTTGGGCCAAATTTGGGGGGTGTTGGGCTGCAACACACACGAGGCCTTTTCGGTCCCTCGGTTAACCGTTGGAGTATCAAACGAAGTCCAAATGATACGAAACTTGACAGGCGGTCTACCGGTAGTAAACCAAGGCCGCTTGGCAAGTCTCGGTCCAATCCGGAAATGTTTAATCCCCACACACGAAAGAAAGCTAGAAATGACCACCGGAGGAGAACGAAGCGCCGGAATGCAAAACGGACAACGGGGAAAATGCTCGAATGCATGAGATGAACATGTATGCAAATGCAATGCGCGTGATGACATGGTATGAGATGCACGAAAAAGAAAAAACAACACACGGAGACAAAGACCCGAACCCGAGAAATAAATATAACTTAGCGCCGGAGACGGCAAGAGTTGGATACAAATATGGAAAGTATATCTGGGGCGTTACAACACTCCACCACTACGAAAAGATCTCGTCCCGAGATCTAGGACTGAAAGAACTCCGGGTACTCAGAACGGAGGTGATCCTCGCGTTCCCAGGTATCTTCACGGTCGGAATGGTGAGACCACTTGACTTTGAGGAATTTGATTGACTTGTTGCGAGTCTTGCGTTCAGTCTCTTCAAGAATAGCAACTGGGTGCTCACGATAAGAGAGATCTTCTTGGAGCTCAATGTCCTCGAAGTTGACGGTGCGGTCAGGAGTCTTGAAGCACTTTCGAAGCTGAGAGACATGGAACACATCATGAACATTTGCAAAGTTTGAAGGAAGCTCGAGTTGATAGGCGAGGTCGCCTCTCTTGCTGACAATCTTGAAAGGTCCCACGTATCTAGGGGCAAGCTTCCCTTTGATACCGAAGCGACGAGTACCTTTCATGGGAGAGACGTAGAGGTAAACATGATCTCCGATCTCGAAAACCAGATCACGGTGCTTACTATCATAGTAGCTCTTCTGGCGGGATTGAGCTGCTTTGAGGTTATCACGAATGACTTTGCACATTTCTTCTGCTTCTGTGATTAAGTCATTACCCAGCAGCTGACGTTCACCGGTTTCAGACCAGTTGAGAGGGGTACGGCACTTCCTGCCATATAGAATTTCAAAGGGGGCCTTGCCCGAACTTGCTTGAAAGCTGTTGTTGTATGAGAATTCAGCATAAGGAAGACAGTCCTCCCACTTCATGCCGAAGGAGATCACACAAGCCCTGAGCATATCTTCAAGAATTTGGTTGACACGCTCGACTTGACCGCTCGTTTGAGGATGGAAAGCTGTGCTGAAGCGGATGTTGGTGCCCATGGCCTTCTGAAAAGAATCCCAAAACTTGGAGGTAAAGATGCTGCCACGGTCTGAAGATATCACTTGAGGAATACCGTGCAGAGAGACAATGCGAGAGGTATAGAGTTCCGCCAATTGAGCTGCAGTGATTGACTCTTTGATAGGCAGAAAATGAGCCACTTTGGTGAGCTTGTCGATGACGACAAATATAGCATCATTGCCACGCTTGGACTTTGGAAACCCAGTCACGAAGTCCATTTCAATGTGGTCAAACTTCCATTCTGGAATGGCAAGAGGTTGGAGGAGACCAGCTGGCCTTTGGTGTTCTGCCTTCACTCTTCTGCAGACATCACATTCGTTCACGAATTGAGCGATCTCGCGCTTCATTCGAGTCCACCAATAAGCTTGCTTGAGGTCCTGATACATCTTCGTACTACCAGGGTGGATGGAGAGGAGAGAGTTGTGAGCCTCGTTCATGATCACCTTACGAAGTTCACCTTTGGGCACAACAATTCGATCCTCGAAGAAGAGAGTGTCCTTGTCATCAAGTCGGTAGCACTTGTACTTGGACTGACTCTTTGCAATACCAATCTTCACCTTCTTCACCATATCATCAAGAAGCTGGGCTTGGCGAATCTGGTCTTCCAAGGTAGGAGAAACTTGAAGGTTGGCGAGGAAACCTTGAGGAACAACTTGCAGATTAAGTTTGCGGAAAGCTTCGCAAAGCTCGGGTTGATAAGGCTTGAGAATCAGACTGTTGCAATATGCTTTTCTGCTCAAAGCGTCAGCAATCACATTAGCCTTGCCTGGAGTATACTCGATACTCGGATTGTACTCTTGAATCATTTCGACCCATCGAGTCTGCCTGAGGTTGAGATTAGGCTGAGTGAAGATGTACTTGAGACTCTTGTGATCAGTGAAAATATCCACTTTCCTTCCCAATAGAAGATGTCTCCAAGTCAACAAAGCGTGCACAACTGCCGCCAACTCGAGATCATGAGTGGGGTAGTTCTTCTCATTAGGTTTCAACTGGCGAGAGGTATAAGCGACAACTTTCTTCTCTTGCATCAGTACAGCACCGAGACCTTGGAGAGAGGCATCACAAAAGACCTCGTACGGCTTGGTTTCATCAGGCGGAGTCAGAACTGGAGCAGTGATCAATTTCTCTTTCAAAGTGTTGAAAGCAATATCACACTCCGGAGACCAAACGTACTTGACGTGCTTCTGAAGAAGATTTGAGAGAGGCTTGGCGATCTTAGAAAAGTTTTCAACGAATCTTCTGCAATAGCTTGCGAGACCGAGGAAACTGCGGAGTTGCTTTACGTTCTGAGGAGGTTCCCAATTCACAATTGCAGACACCTTCTCAGGATTCACGGAAATGCCCTTGGCAGAGATGATATGACCAAGATAAAGAACCTCATCGAGCCAAAATTCACACTTGGAGAACTTGGCGTAGAACTGATGTTCTCTGAGCTTGTCAAGAACCAAACGCAAGTGCTTGGCATGATCTTCCTTGTTCTTCGAGAAAACCAGAATGTCGTCGAGATAGACCAAAACGAAGTCATTGGTGTAGGGGCTGAAGATGAAGTTCATCATGCGAGAGAACGTCGGAGGAGCGTTGGCGAGGCCAAAAGACATGACGGTGTATTCATATGAACCAAAGCTTGTTCTGAACGCCGTCTTGGGAATATCTTGCTCACGAATACGAATCTGATGATAACCCATACGGAGATCAAGCTTGGAGAATACTTGAGCACCTTTGAGTTGTTCGAACAGCTCATTGATGTTGGGAAGTGGGTATTTGTTCTTGATGGTCTTCTTGTTTACTGGACGGTAATCAACACAAAGTCGACTCGATCCATCCTTCTTCTTCACAAAAAGAACACCACAACCCCACGGAGAAGTACTAGGCCGATGAGACCCAATCTTTCTTGCTCATCGAGTTGTTTCTTCAACTCCTTCAACTCTTCGGGGCCGAGCTTGTAGGGACGTTTGCACACAGGTTCCGTACCGGGCTCAAGTTCAATAACGAATTCAACTGGCCGGTTGCGGAGGCATTCCCTGGGAGTTCTTCTGGAAAGACGTCTTGATATTCGCAAACGACGGGAATTTGCGAAATAGCATCCAATTCACCCTTCTCATTGAGAGAAAACAACCGGATGGTATTATCCCGAGCGGCAAAGACAATGACATCCTCAGACGAATGAGTCAATTGAATCTGCCTGGCAGCACAGTCAAGATGTGCCTTGTGCTTAGAAAGCCAATCCATTCCGAGAATAAGATCAATATCCGAGTTACCGAGAACAATTGGGGAAGAAAGGAACTTGTAGTCACCCAATGTGATAGTAACCTCAGGGACGCAGGTGTTAGCTGTCATCTGCTTGCCCGGTGACACAATTTGCAAGGAACTTTGCAGATACTGATAATCACACTCATACTTTGATGCAAAAGGTTTGGAAATGAAGCAATGCGATGCACCTGTGTCAAAAAGAACTTTTGCAGGAACATCGTTAACAGGAAGGTTACCCATGATCACATCTGACGAGTCCTCTGCCTGAGCTGCATTCACCATATTGACCTTGGCGTGCTTGGGATTGTGCTTGACCACAGCTGTACTTGCCGATCTGACAGGAGGAGGAGGAGGAAGACGCCTCTGGTTGGTACACTTGTTGGCATAGTGACCCTTCTGTTGGCACTTGTTGCACGTGACCTCTGAAAGCGGACGGTGATACGGAGCACTCGGTCTTGGAGCTTGAGACGAAGCCTTGTTCTGAAAACCTGGGTTGGGTGGGTGGGAGAAACCACTGCCACCTTTGCTCTTCTGCTGAAACGGCTGACGGAACGGAGGAGGAGGAAGCCAATACTTCTGCTGCTTGACCACTTGAGTAGAGGAAGACGGAGTAACATCTCTGGCACGCTTCCTGGAAGCATCACACCTCATCTGAGCAGCCTCTTGCTTCAGTGCCATGTTGTAGAACTCATCGTATCTCAACGGCTCAAAGAGGACAAGAGCGAGCTGAATTTCCTCACGAAGACCACCCCTGAACTGATAGATCATGCTCTTCTCATCAGGAACATCCTGCTTGGCAAAACGGGCGAGCTTCTGGAACAACTTGTTGTAGTCATAGACAGACAAAGAGCCTTGCTTCAGATTGCGGAATTCCTGACGCTTACTCTCAACCACACTTTGAGGGATGTGATGAGCGCGGAAATCTTGACGGAAATCGTCCCAAGTGATCAGACGTCCACCTCTGGAATCCTTGTACTGCTGGAACCACTCTGCAGCCTGATCTTTGAGCTGGAAAGAAGCGAACTTGACGAAATCTTCAGGCCTGACGTTGCTGCATTCAAAATGCTTGCCCAGATCCACTAGCCAATCGTCAGCATCGGTAGCCTCAACACAACTGCTGAACGTCTTTGGGCCATTTGCGAGGAACTGGTTCAGAGTAGCAAAGTGGTGCTGATTATGGCCTTGATTCCCTTGACTGCCTTGATTGCGCTCTTGGAGGATTTGCATGATCAACTGTGTGTTTGCATTAGTAGCGGCCATCACAGCTTGCCATGCTTCCGGAGGAGGCGGAGGTGGAGGCGGATCAGGATTCGGAGTCGTGCGCGTTGGAGGAGCCATCCTGAAGAGGTTGACCACCATTAGCACATTGATAGACAACAATATAGAAGCTGAATCCAACGGAATGAAAATTGCAACATATAGTCTTCACATCCGAACAAAATGAACGAATGCATTCCTCTTCAAATGGTCACATATCCATAAATTGAGAAGCCACGTAGAATTAAGGTAGAGAAATAATTCAACAAGGTACGGATCAAGAACGAATAATCGGTAAGAAATCCCAATCTCAAACCAATATCCGTGGAAGAAGAACTAGAGCTACTAGAATTCCCACCTATGAAACTCCCGAACCTTTCCGGTTATGCAATCAGGTGTTGGGGATACAGGGGAAGCATAATATCTCACCCAAACTAGCAAATCCTACATCCAGCTGTATCCATCCTTCAACACATAACCAAGAAAACTTCGGAAACCATCTACCTCAACCTTCGAAAAGCATCCGTTATACAAGTTATGGCGATACTCCCGAACTCCCGCCCCAGTACTGGGTGGCGTCGAGGTTATCTCACCAACGAACTGCATAAAAGAGATTTCCGATGTCGGCGCACATATCTCAAGTATACCAGAATTGCAACGATAAAATTGTGACGACAACACCTCGGAGCTCAACTCCCCGGGACACTGCCACAACCCCTAAAGACAGGAGGCACCAAGAACAATGTTCTCGTCACAAAACCATCGGAACAAAACCAAGATACTCGCGTGATCCTAAAAATTTTTTGTGAAATTTGAGAAGAGAAGAGTCAAAACTCTACGTCAGGATGCCTTACCAGAGCGATGAGGAGACTGGGAAGTAAAAAGAATTCCTAAGCTCTCCGATATATAATTCCTAAGGACTCAAAACATTTTTCTAGACACAACTCGGCTGCTAAAAACGATCAAGCAATGGGGGCTCCTAAGGTCGGGGAAGGCTCTGATTACCAACTTGTAACGCCCTCGATGCGGCTATAGCTCCCACGTGTCGAGGCACGACTTAGAGGCATAACCGCATTGAAAGCAATGTCGCAAGTCAGGCAATCATTACAACATCCCATGTAATATATAATAAAAGGGGGAGATAACATAGTTGGCTTACACTCGCCACGTCACATCAGAGTACATAAATAACATCCATCAAACAAACACTCATGGCCCGACTACGGCGCCAAAATAGAAAAGAACCCAACATGCGACAAGGTCCTGAATCGATAACCCCAACTAGGCACCACTACTGATCATCCGGAAAAGACACATAGTAACGCTGAGAGTCCTCGTCGAACTCCCACTTGAGCTCGTACTCGTCACCTGGAGCGAAATCACCTGGACCTGCATCTGGAGTTGTAGTATCTGTGAGCCACAGGGACTCAGCAATCTCACACCCACGCGATCAAACTATTTAAGCTCATAGGAATGGATAAGGCAAAAATATGTGGAGCTGCAGCAAGCGACTAGCATATGTGGTGGCTAACTTATACGCAAAAGAGAGCGAGAAGAGAAGGCGAAGCACGAGCGAGAAGCTAAAGGAACATCCTGCGCAAGCATAACTCCAACACCGTGTCCACTTCCCGGACTCCGCCGAGAAGGGGCCATCACGGTAACACACACGGTTGATTCATTTTAATTAAGTTTAGTTCAAGTAATCTACAACCGGACATTAACAAATTCCCATCTGCCCATAACCGCGGGCACGGCTTTCGAAAGTTCAATCCCTGCAGGGGGTCCCAACTTAGCCCATGACAAGCTCTCACGGTCAACGAAGGAATAGACCTCCACCCGAGACACACCGATCAGACTCGGCAACCCGGTACAACAAGACAATTCGACAGGTTAAAACAAGACCAGCAACACCGCCCGAATGTGCCGACAAATCCCGATAGGAGCTGCACATATCTCTTTCTCAGGGCACACTCAGATGAGCGCTCCATACAACTAAAACCAAACCTCGAGTTTCCCCGAGGGGGCGCTGCACAGGACTCTAGTTTGGACCAACGCTCAGAGGAGCACTGGCCCGGGGGGGGTTAAAATAAGATGACCTTCGGGCTCCGGAAACCCAAGGGAAAAAGAGGCTAGGTGGCAAATGGTAAAACCAATGTTGGGCATTGCTGGAAAAGCTTTAATCAAGGCGAACTATCAAGGGGTTCCCATTATAGCCCAACCGCGTAAGGGACGCAACAATCCGGGAACATAACACCGATATGACGGAAACTAGGGCGGCAAGAGTGGAACAAAACACTAGGCGAGAGGCCGAGCCTTCCACCCTTTACCAAGTATATAGGTGCATTAAGATAATATAGCAGTATAATGATATCCCAACAAGAAAATAAATGTTCCAACAAGGAACGGCTCCAATCTTCACCTGCAACTAACAACGCTATAAGAAGGGCTGAGCAAAGCGGTAACATAGCCAATCAACGGTTTGCTAGGACAATGGTGGGTTAGAGGTTCAACATGGCAATTGGGAGGCTGACAAGCAAAAGGTAGGCATCGTAGCAGTGGCAAAGCAAAAGAGCGAGCAAACTAGCATAGCAAAGATAGTAGTGATTTCGAGGGTATGATCATCTTGCCTGCACAGTTGTCAGAGTTGACTGGATCCTCACTAGCAAACTCAACGGGCTCCTCGGTAGCGAACTCGTCTCCCGGCTCTACCCAACAAGACAAACAAGCAACAAGGATACAATCAACCACGGGCAAGACCAAGCAATATGATGAAATGACGATATGCTATGCGGGATGCGATGCGGGATGCAAAATGCAAGATATGACAGGAAATGCATGAACCTGGCATCAACTTGGAAAACCAAGTGTGCCACTGGATAGAGGGGATGAAATCGCTTGAAAACGATATAAAGATCATTGGAATCGGAGCTACGGTTTGGAAATGGCAAGCGTTTTAAGATATGACACCGGTCTGCGATTTACAGCAAGTAGGCATCTAAATGCAACGAAATGAACATGCTACAGCCACCAAACATGAAAACAAAATACATGGCAGTGATGTACACAAGATGGTTGACAAAACACTAGCACTGAGCCATAGGCAAATTCATCCATTAAGAGGTTCAAACAAGCATGGCTAAAACGCAAATGCAAAACAGATTTCAGACTTAGTGAAATTAACACTAGTCTGAAATTTCAGATCACGATGCTCTCTTCGGAGCAGCAAAACAACATGATACAAAACCTGAACATGACAAGTAAGAACATGGCATGGAGCTACTCAACAAGCTTAACAAAACACCCAAAGTGACCTGGGGCCAAAAGGGTTCACAAAATACTCTACCGAGCTCACGAACATCGCTCGGACACAATCAGTTTTCAGACTTAGTGAAAACTGAGACATGCTGAAATATAACTCATGAAGGCATGTAAACGAGCTCGATGCACTCACTACGGTGCAAGTCATGGCAAGGAAAGCATATAACCAGCAAGAAGGCACAAAGTGCTAGCTACACATGGCAAGAACGAAGGCATAGCATGCATGGAACACTAACGGTAGCATCGGCAAAATCGCAAACAAGTTGACGATCTGCCCAGATTAACAACGAAGCAAAAGTTGAGCTCGATTGAGTCAACCTAGAGCACTCCACAAATGCCAACAAAGACATGGATGGATAGAGCATGACATAAATATCAAAACTACCTTACTGATCATCCTCAAAAGAGGCACGGATCACTAGGAAACAAGCTGGACATATAGCATCATGAACTAAAATATCCCAGACTTAGCGAAAATCACTAAGTCCCTGAAATCTGCAATCTCAGGTACCTCTCTTCGCAAGCTTGCACAAGACAACACACACATCCTAAAAATGCATGGGTGAAACCTATGGAAAGAAGACAAAATGCTTCACAATACATCCCAAAGGGGCACAGGCATATCATGCACGAATTAAACATAGCAAAAATGACAAAAGTGCATGATGAACTAACGGATCTGCAATTTAACTCACGAAGCCTCCTTCTAACAGCATTTTGGGTATCAAGATGACCTCAAATGCAAATGATGCAATGGAATGAAATGATGTACATGTCGAGACGAAGATTTTGATATATCATACGCCTAAAACGGCTCTACGGTTCCGGAGATACGAGCAGTCAAAAATAGCATAAAAATCTGGGAGTTAGGGTTTCGGGGGAGAGGGGGTCAACCCCAGATCTAGATCCAGCGCACGGATCCCGAGGCGGCGCCGGAGTGCTGTTCACGCCGGAGCTCCTGTAGCTCGCCGGCGAGGGGGCCGTGGCCATGGCGGCTGCCGGCGACGAGGAGGCGGCGAGGAGGCGGCGGAGGGGCACGGCGGCGGCCGGGCGTCGGTGGTGGCGGCCGCGGGCGGCGAGGAGGCCGGCGGAGGGGCGGCGAGCGGTGGCGGGGCGGCGGCCCACGGCGGCGCCGGGCGCCGGAGACGAGGAGGGAGGCGGCGCTGGCGGCGGGAGGCACCAGGTGGCGGGGCGAGGCGGCTGGGCCGCGGGGGCTTCCCGCGGGCCTGGCGGGCCGGCGGCGGCGAAGCGGTCCCCCGGGCCACGTGGCGGCGGCTGAGTGGCGGCGGGGTGGAGCGGACGCTGTCCGGCGCGGGCCGGACACGTCCGTCGGCGCGGGGAGATCTGTTTTTTTAACTAGGGTTTCGGACGGGGGAAGAAGAGATCCGAATGGAGGGGGTATAAATAGGCATAAGTGGAGCTAGGAGAGTCCAAATGAGGTGCGGTTTTCGCCCACACGATCGTGATCGAACGCTCTAGGACAAGGAGCAGAGTTTGTTGGGTTTTGGGCCAAATTTGGGGGGTGTTGGGCTGCAACACACACGAGGCCTTTTCGGACCCTCGGTTAACCGTTGGAGTATCAAACGAAGTCCAAATGATACGAAACTTGACAGGCGGTCTACCGGTAGTAACCCAAGGCCACTTGACAAGTCTCGGTCCAATCCGGAAATGTTTAAACCCCACACAAGAAAGAAAACTAGAAATGACCACCGGAGGAGAACGAAGCGCCGGAATGCAAAACAGACAACGGGGAAAATGATCGAATGCATGAGATGAACATGTATGCAAATGCAATGCGCGTGATGACATGGTATGAGATGCACGAAAAAGAAAAAAACAACACACGGAGACAAAGACCCAACCCGAGAAATAAATATAACTTAGCGCCGGAGACGGCAAGAGTTGGAGTACAAATATGGAAAGTATATCTGGGGCATTACACGAGCGCCCAACCAAAAGTTACCCGAAGTGCAGGTTGTTACCCCAACTCGAGGAGGAGGCGCTAGAGCCTACACTACAAGCGCAGTACGAGGCAGACCGGCCACCTCGTGGCTGAGACAAAGTGGCATATCAGACCGAACAACCGCCCGCACCCCGCTGCCAATCAAACAAAAACACTAAGGCCCGAGGCAACACGCAGGACCTGCGAGATGTATTGGAAAACAAAGCAGGACAGTCAAGATCGATCTACGGATCACGGGGGCGCGCCACAACGCGTGATGATGACCGTCACACCGGATACGCTAAAAATAAGTCCGATCAGGCCGAATACAACAAAGCAGATTCATTTGAACTGCGTCGAGATGTAGTAATGGATCATGAATTCCTAGAAGGGTTTAAACCCGTCAACATCAAATCCTATGATGGCACAACAGACCCTGTGGTATGGATTGAAGATTTCCTTCTCCACATTCACATGGCCCGCAACGATGATCTACATGCCATCAAGTACCTCCCCCTTAAGCTTAAAGGACCGGCTCGACATTGGTCCATTGGCAGTTGGGAGAACCTGGAGGACGCATTCCTTGACAACTTCCAGGGCACTTACGTGCGACCACCGGACGCTGATGACCTAAGTCACATAACCCAATAGCCCGGAGAGTCAGCCAGGAAATTCTGGACTCGGTTCCTGACTAAAAAGAACCAAATCATCGACTGTCCGGATGCCTAAGCCCTAGCGACCTTTAAGCATAACATCCGCGATGAGTGGCTCGCCTGACACCTCGGCCAAGAGAAGCCAAAGACCGTGGTAGCCCTCATGACACTCATGGCCTACTTTTGCGCGGGCGAGGACAACTGGCTGGCTCGCAGCAACATCACACCAAAAAACTCCGGCGATTCAGACGCTAGAGATAGCAATGGCAAGCCACGACGCAATAGAAACAAGCGTCGAAACATCGGCGACAACACCGAAGACACGGCAGTCAATGCCGGATTCAGAGGCTTTAAATCCGGACAGCGGAAAAAGGCATTCAAAAGAAACAACCCGGGCTCCTCCAATCTGGACCGCATACTCGATCGCTCATGTAAAATTCACGGCACCCCCGACAAACTAGCCAACCACACCAACAGAGAATGCTGGGTGTTCAAACAGGCCGGCAAGTTGAGTGCCGAACACAAGGAAAAGGGGCTGCACAATGATGACGACGACGATCCCCGGCCACCGAACACAGGAGGACATAAGAAATTTCCTCCCCAGGTAAAAACGATGAATATGATATACGCAACCCATATTCCCAAGCGGGAACAGAAGCGTGCACTATAGGACGTCTATGCGATGGAGCCAGTCGCCGCAAAGTTCAACCCATGGTCTTCTTGTCCGATCACTTTCGATCGCAGGGACCATCCTACCAGTATATGTCATGGCGGTTTTGCTGCATTGGTCCTTGATCCAATCATTGAAGGATTCCACCTCACATGAGTCCTTATGGACAGTGGCAGCAGCCTGAACCTGCTTTATCAGGATACAATGTGCAAAATGGGCATTGATCCCTCAAGGATCAAACCCACCAAAACCACCTTTAAAGGTGTGATACCATGTGTAGAGGCATGTTGTACGGGCTCAATCACACTGGAAGTGGTCTTCGGATCTCCGGACAACTTCCGAAGCGAAGAGTTAATCTTCGACATCGTCCCCTTCCGAAGTGGCTATCATGCACTGCTCGGATGAACCGCATTCGCTAGATTCAATGCGGTACCGCATTATGCATACCTCAAGCTCAAAATGCCAGGACCTCGCGGGGTTATAACAGTTAATGGAAATACAGAGCGCTCGCTCCGTATGGAGGAGCACATTGCGGCCCTCGCGGCAGAAGTACAAAAACCGCCTTTTTAGACAAACAGCCAATTCGGTGCTGAAGAACCCGGACACCGTCAAGCGAGTCCGGAGTACCCCGCAGCAGGATCATCTGGCACGTCCAGAGCTCGACTAGCAATTCGGCCTCCGTCCTAGTCCTAGTCAAG
This sequence comes from Triticum aestivum, assembly GCF_018294505.1. Classification (NCBI taxonomy): domain Eukaryota; kingdom Viridiplantae; phylum Streptophyta; class Magnoliopsida; order Poales; family Poaceae; genus Triticum; species Triticum aestivum. The sequence continues at coordinate 501,747,763 of NC_057810.1, read as the reverse complement.
CGGTGAAATTCGTGCCGCGCGTACATAATTATGCACTTAAAATACCATGGGCATAGTCGGAGGCACGTCTATGATACGATCCACAGTGTGGCTCAACCGCCATGGGACTCGTATACCTTCATCATTTTCTTTCCTTTTAGGACCCTACTTTTGGGAAGCCCTTTCAGATAGCCTGGTCATCGGACTCATCATGGGAAGGAAAAACCAAGGAGACAAGAGGCTTTGCATACAAGGGAATACCCAGGTGGTCTCTGTTAATGATCGTTTTTTACATACCCACACGCAGCCTGCCCTTGGTTAGGACATGTCAAATAGTCCTATTTTTGCTTATCGCATTACTTGTATACATACGTTTTGACGTATTATTTAAATAACAATAGGAAAAAATATACAACATCAGCTTATTATTATATTTTCTTTATATTTTCCCTTGAGTGCTTATTTAATACAAATTGCACCCGTACACTTTGGTACGTTTAGTTCGCTAGGGGCTTCATTGTACCCCATAACATGGCAAGAAAAGTCCGAACACTTTCGACAGTGCGGCACCCCGAACTTATAGCATTATATGCATCAGCTCCGAATCATGTCTTGGGTCAATAGTTGGGTTTGCCCGACTCCCTTGTTTTGGTGCCTTATGTGCCGCTATATCGGCTAAGGTAGCGCAAGGAGAACTACTGCGATTGTGTCTCGGTTCTTCCGGACGAGCACCTCAGTAGAGAAAGTTGAAAAGTGACTGTCATGATGCGGCGAGAGCTGGTCGCTGTTCGAGAGGTCTTAAATCCTTAAAGATTTTTTCTGCTTCGGGCGAGGAATCGGCCTTGTTCGATTTAGGCGTGTATAGTGCCCCAAGTTCGGCCTTCCGAATACTAGGGGCTTCGCAGAAATTTAAAATTGTAGACTTCTATGGCTAAGTGAGAGTAATAAAGTCGCATAGTTTGATTGCCTTGTTCGCTGTGCTAAACACCTCCCTAAAGGATCAAAAACTTGGATAAAGAGTGTTTAGGTTTATCCCGAACACCCTAGTACTAGCTACATGGGGGCAGAAGCCGACAACTGGCCAACTTTCAGATTTTTATAAACGACCGCACAGAAGGTAATATTTTAAATTAACAAGCGTTATATAGCACACATGAACTCATTTTCATATTACAGGATGACATGAGTACATTCATTCAAATAATACATCCTTGGCACATTCCTCCGCCACAAGACGAGCGCCTTTCATAACACCATCATAGTACTTCTTGGGACAGCGATGCACTTTGCCCTCCGATGGCCCCTCCGTCACCAGCTTCTCGGCATCCATCTTCGCCCAGTGCACTTTCGTGCGGGCGAAGGCATGGCGCGCACCTTCAATGCAGATTGACCACTTTATGGCTTCAAGACTCGGGCAGGCATGCACAAGACGTTTCACCAAGCCAAAGTAGCTGGTGGGCAGGGGCTCGGCAGACCACATCCGGACTATGAGGTCCTTCATGGCCAATTTGGCCGCCTTGTGCAGTTCGACCAGTTGCTTCAGCTGGTCACTCAATGGCATCGGCTGTTCAGCCTCAATATACTGGGACCAGAACAAATTCTCTATCGAGCTCCCTTCTTCAGCCCGGTAGAACTCTGCGGCATTAGATGTGCTGCACGGTAGATCTGCGAATGCTCCTAGAGAGGTCCAAATTCGTGTAAGTAATAGGAAAGCCTCCTTCACATGCTTGCTTTGCATAATGAATGTCTTACCCGTCGCTATCTTCTTGGCTGCCTGGATCTCCTGGAGGGCCTTTTGGGCTTCTGCCTTGGTTTCTTGTGCACTCTGGAGGGCCTTCGCAAGCTCGGACTCTTGCGTCTTGGAGTCACGCTCCAAGGACTCAAATTTTTTTGACGAAGTCCTGGAGCTCTTGCTGGACCTCATCTACCTGAGCCTCATGCTTCTCGCGCTCGGTGTGCTCCTTGGCTGCCTTGTCTTCGGCCTCGGACATCGCTTTCTCAAGTGCCGCAACTTTGGTCATGGCCCCTATTAAAATTCATGATGCTTCTATTAGCACCAAAGACTTTCCTTTATACAACACACGAACGGGGTATCACTTACCTTTGTTCTCCTCGAGCTACCTCTTCACGAGGCCGAGCTCTTCTTTGGCCCGCACCAGGTCCCGCTTCAGTCTGGAGACCTCCGCAGTGCGGGCGGCAGCGGCCAGCAGTGACGCCTGCTTATTCACATAGACATGTTCTTATTAGACTCCTGTGGATATTTTTTGATCCTTTGTTCGGCTTTTCTTTCCGAACACCAAACAGAGCATCAGGGGCTATTGTCTATGCTATGATATAAATTGATTACTTACCTCAAAGCCTGTTAGGAGGCTGGCACAGGCTTCGGTCAGTCTGCTTTTGGCGGACCGAACCTTCTCAATCACCGCACCCATAATGGTGCGGTGCTCTTCGTCAATGGAAGCGCCGCGAAGCGCTTCCAACAAATTGTCCCATGCCTCTGGTTGGACAGAGGTCATCACAACAGGTGGCTCACCCTCCTTAGCGAGGGGTTGCCTACCTGAATCTGGAACCATTGGAGGTTCCGGCACAGCATCCTGCCGAAGGCCGGACTTGCCGCGGCCCCCGTTGTCAAGATCCATGGGGGTTTTCCCCCATGCGCCCGGCGTCTGGGTTTTCACCTTGGGCGTCTCCAGAACTGTCTCCCCCTACTCCGGTATCCTCTGGGACAACACCTCGGTGTTGTCCGCAGGCCGGGGGGAGGTAGCCGTGGGGAGCGAATAGCTATTCATCTCCGACTAACTCAAAGACCCATCCGAGGAGGATACGTCGATGCGGGCTTTGGGCGGACTGCATTATCACATTCGACAGATAAGAAGCAATAAAGCAAAACATACCGGAAGCATTATAGTGTCCGGATACTTATGACTTCGCTCGGGGCTTGTCCCTGGGCAACCACTCCTCGTCGCTGTAGGCGGCTGTGGTGGATTGGTCCGGAGGAAGGGTCCTTCCCTTCTTGGACCCTTCGTCCTCCCCATATGGGGTGGCCTTCCTTTTCTTCTCCTCCCTGGTTAGGGGAGGAACTTCCTCTTCCTCCTCCTCATCTTTGTTGGAGGAGTGCGTCTTGGCGTCTTCGGACGATGTGTCCGATGCAGCCTTGTGTCGAAGACCTTTCCTGGTCCCCATGGCCTTCTTCTTGGCCTTCTTCCCTGGCACCTCGTAAGGCGCCGGAACCAGCATCTCCGTCAGGAGTGCGGTTTTTGGATCTTCAGGTAGCGGAGCTGGACAGTCGATCCGCTCCACTGTCGCCACATAATCCTGTCAAAGCAGCATGGTGGCTTAAATTCCTCCCACAAACATACTGGGAAAGGCACATCTTGTGAAATATATAGAAAACTTACCGGATTGGTGGGGCGCTTTGCGTTGAGTCCGCGCTCCTCGGTAATGGGAGGAGGTACTTCGGTGGCCTTGAACAGCACCTTCCAGACGTCTTCATGCGTCGTGTCGAAAAGCTCTCGCAGCATCTGGTGTTTGGCCGAATCGAACTCCCACATGTTGAATGCACGTCTTTGACACGGGAGAATCTGGCGAAGGAGCATGACCTGGACCACGTTGACAAGCTTGATCTTCTTGCTTGTCATATTTTTGATATAGTTCTAGAGTCCGGTCAGCTCCGCAGGTGTACCCCAGGCTAAGCCCTTCTTTTTCCAGGAGGTAAGCCGCATAGGGATGCCAGATCGGAATTCGGGGGCCACCGCCCAGTTGGCGTCGCGCGGCTCGGTGATGTACAACCACCCCAACTGCCACCCCTTCACGGTCTCCACGTAGGAGCCTTCAAGCCAGGTAACGTTGGGCATCTTGCCCACCATGGCGCCTCCGCACTCCGCTTGCTGGCCGACCACAATCTTCGGCTTCACGTTGAAGATCTTCAGCCACAGGCCAAAGTGGGGCTTGATGTGGAAGAAGGCCTCGCACACAATGATAAACGCCGAGATGTTGAGGATGAAGTTTGGGGCCAGATCATGAAAATCTAGCCCATAGTAAAACATGAGCCCGCAGACAAATGGGTGGAGAGGAAATCCCAGTCCGCAGATGAAATGAGAGAGAAACACTACTCTTTCTTGGGGTTTCGGAGTTGGGATGGTCTTCCCCTCCGTCGGAAGCCTGTGCGCAATGTTTGCGGCCAGGTATCCAGCCTCCCGAAGCTTCGTAATGTCCTCCTACGTAACGGAGGAGGCCATCCACTTGCCTCCCGCTCCGGACATGTCGCGGATGGCTTTACGGAGAAGGTGAGAACTTGGGCGCTGGAGCTTGAGAGTGTGAGAATGGATGAGCAAAGGAGGAAGAAGGCGTGGGTGAAAAAGGAGAATCCTTATCTCCTTATAAAGGCGGTAGAAGCTGTGCGCCTCCCCACTTGCCCATTAAAGTCGCTTATTCTCCAAGCGCCACGATTGATGGCGCGGTTGGGTTACCCATGCCCGTATTGATGAGAATCCCGTGATAAGGGGACACGATCTCTGCTTCGACAAGACATGCCAAGGAAACCGCCTCGCAATATGTGCGGTAGCTGGTTAAGAAAAATGGTTCGAATAATGACTAGGCCGTGGCATGATGTCACGCTACGAAAAGTTGTCAGCGGATTAGATTTGTGGAATATTGTTCTCTCTATAGTGGTATGTGGAATTTATTTTGCAGAGCCGGACACGATTCATGTGTTCGAAATTTACCTTGGAGTATTCGGAGATGGAACCCGCCTTGCAATGCCGAAGACAATCTGCACGCCGGACTCATCGTCATTGAAGCCTGGTTCAGGGGCTACTGAGGGAGTCCTGGATTAGGGGGTACTCGGATAGCCGGACTATATACTTTGGCCGGAATGTTGGACTATGAAGATACAAGATTGAAGACGTCGTCCCGTGTCTAGATGGGACTCTCCTTTGCGTGGAAGGCAAGCTTGGCCATTCGGATGTGTAGATCTCCTTCTCTGTAACCGACTCTGTGTAACCCTAGCCCCCTCCGATGTCTATATAAAACGGAGGGTTTAGTCCATAGGACAACAACAATCATAATCATAGGCTAGCTTCGAGGGTTTAGCCTCTATGATCTCATGGTAGATCAACTCTTGTAATAGTCATGTCATCAAGATCAATCAAGCAGGAAGTAGGGTATTACCTCCACCGAGAGGGCCCGGACCTGGGTAAACATCGTGTCCCCAGCCTCCTGTTACCATTAGCCTTAGATGCACAGTTCGGGACCCCCTACCCGAGATCCGCCGGTTTTGACACTGACAGTGAGCCCCAGGGACCAGCGGCGACCCCGAAGGAGAGCCCTGCCGCTCTGCTCTGCGAGCTCGTTGAAGCGCTGGAGAGCATCGTCGCCGGGTTTGACTCCATGGTGGAGGGGGAGGCTCGCCTGCTTTCTTCCTCAGGCCTGACGCACGTCCTCAGCCATCTCTTTCTTCAGGACACCAGCTTTAACTTCACCACCTTGCTCGAGCCTATGGATCCCGATGCTTGCACCGTCGCCTTTGAAGTCGTGAAGGGTCCAACAAAGGACCTGTTGAAGAAGTTCCTTGCCGTCAGCCCTGTGGCCGGGGCTGAAGGCGGGGGTGCCGGCGACATCACCGATGACGGGGCTCCCAAGGCAAGCGACGACGTCGTCCATGCTTAAGAAGAGGGTTGATGGCTGCAATTCTCCCTGTTTTATTCTGCAACATGTATCATGCCTCATGGAGGCGTAAGAACTTATGCTTGGAACAATGCATTTTGTAATAACTTTTAAGGTTTTGCAATCTCTTTTCCGTTTGCTTTAGCATTCTGCGTCGGCAAGGCTCGACCCTACGCGTACCTCAGCCGCCGTTAGGTCGTCCGGATTGCCAGGACGAGGCCAAGGGGTGAGTGGCTATAGGATCAGTTAGGCTCCTGAGACGCGATGCTCAGGAGTCCCCCTTGATGTGTGAACAGCTTGGGAAAGGAGGTGCAAGAGCAAGCCTTGGTGTTCTGCATCGGCAGGGCCCGGTCCCGCGCATACCTCAGCCACCATTGGGTCGTCCGGATTGCTAGGACGAGACCAAGGGGTGAGGGGCTACGTGGCCAGTTAGGCTCCTGAGATGCGATGCTCAGGAGTCCCCCTTGACGTACGAATGGCTTGGGAGATGGAGTGCGAGAGTAGGCCTTGGTGTTCTGCGTCGGCAAGGCCCGGCCCCGCACATAGCTCAGCCGCCATTGGGTCGTCCGGATCGCTAGGAGGAGACCAAGGGGTGAGGGGCTATGTGGCCAGTTAGGCTCCAAAGATGCGATGCGTAGGAGTCCTCCTTGACGTACGAACATGCCATCATACCTTTCCTCGCTGATGCTAAGGAGGGGCGCGCGACGACCATGTCCGTGGGACCTGGCAGGGTGGCGTACACCAGGCGTGACCTGGGCGTAGCCCCCGTGCCCAGCCCCCTCAAGCTACCCATCCGAGGGAGAGCACCGCGGTGAGGCTAGGCACTGAGACCGGAGGCTCCCTGAGGTTGCTGTAGCTGTGAGACCACCGTCAGTTGTTTACTACTAGCACGGAACATGGAGCTTCCGCTCTTGCACGGGCATAGCCGCTCCTCGGCAGTTTTGACTGCCAGCACGGAGCATGGTGCTTCCACTGGTGCGTGGGAGGGGGCTCCCTCGGAGGAGATACCCCGGGGCATGTACAGCCACGCCCTGACACGTGGCTTGCACGACAGGGCTAGAGGAGGTGTGTATGGGCACTCGTGAGCCAGCGCGGGACTCACGAGGCCCTACCTCAAGGCGGGTTGCGCCTGAATTTGATTGGGAACACTTGTGTCAGTCCTGCAAGATGGTTAGGCAACCTGCACCGAGTGAGTCTCCTGAGGTTATTGTCGGATATCAGGTTCCGGCAAAACCCTTAAGGTTCGAACTCTGGGGTGCGCACGAAGATCTCCTCCTACAGAATCTCGCTCTCAGCCTCATCGCGATCCCTAAGCTAGATCGATGAACAACACAAGAGACGCAAGATTTATACAGGTTCGGGCCACAGTCGTGGTGTAATAACCTACTCCTGTGTGTGAATAGTACAAGGGAAGAACAGCCTTGCGAGGAGAGGTGTTCTTGTGCTTGGAGGTGTGCGGATGAACTTAACTTGTCTCCCCATGAGATCCATTTCTACTATGGTGGCTAGCTCTATTTATAGAGGCCCTGGTCCCCTTCCCAAATATTGAGTGGGAAGAGATCCAACAATGGCCATTTTGAAAGGGGACAGCAAGTACAAGCTATCCTGACTAAAGGTGGTCTTCGCCTGCCAGAGGTGCTGGTGATGACGCTGTCTTGGGCTCCACGGTGACTTCTGTCCTGCCGTCCTGCTGGTCTTGGTCTCGTTGCAACGATATGGAAACCTTTGCCTGATGCCTCGGTACTCTGCGCCTGCGCTTGCCTCCTTTGCACCGAAGAGGAAATGAGGACACTGCACACGCTAGCACCCGCCTGGCACCCGCCTGGTCTCGATCAGCATGGCTTGCATCATGGGAACCTCACGAGGTACCCCTTGCCTTGATATCTCTGCCTCCTCGCGAGCATGCCTGGCGAGGCCACTCCTGAGGAGGTCTTGTGTCATCCGCCCCACGAGGCTTGGTCCCTCGCGAGGGTCTTGCATGTTTGGTTGGTGAAGACAGGCCGTACTGGGCCGCTGGTTGAGCCACGCAGCAGGCCGTAGGTAGGCAAGTCTGGGGTCCCCCGTTCCCAGAACGCCGACAGTAGCCCCCGGGCCCAAGGCATGCTCGGACTTGGCTTAGCAGTGAAGCCAAAGGGCAAGTACAGAGCATCGTGGGCCCCCACAGCCTGCGGTCTTGGTCGACGCATGGCGGCCGATTGGACGTGGGCATCTCCGCTTCCCAACGCTGCCCCAATATCCACCTGGCTAGGAGGCATCAGTGCTCTACACAGTTATTTCCTCCTTGCTCGCAGCGTGCTTCCTATTCCCCTTTCTTCCTCGAGTCTCTACTTCCGCTTCCAATCTGACTTGAGCTCTGCCCCCTTCATTGCCATGGCGTCAACTAGCAAGGAAAAGGGGAAGAAGCCTCTGTCCTCAACCAATCCGCCCCGCGCAATCGAGCCCACCGTCAGCCGGTTGCTGGTGCTCAATCTGGAGGCCATGGGCAAGGTCTGCCCTGCGCTCGCTTCCATCTTCAACGAGTGCGGAAAGACGATGGCTTGGCCTGCGTCCCACGCCTCCATTGACAGGACAGTCACTGAGGTTCGGTTCTTCGTCGACACCCTGTGGGCCGTCCTGGTTCCCCTTTCTCTGCCTTCTTCAATGCAGTGCTTTCCCATTATCAGATCCATATGATGCATCTTGATCCCCAATCCGTTACCCTTCTCACTGTATTCGCCTTTGTATGCAAAGCCATGGTGGGCATTGCTCCTTCCATCTCCCTCTTGCACCACTTCATCTCGTTGCGCCTGGCCAACCCCTCGCAGTGCTCGGGGTGCGTGAGCTTCCGGGCCGTGGCAGAGACGGCCGCCTCGGAGATCAATTTTGACCTCCCGCCATCCACGAGCGGGTTCCGAATGCGGTGGCTGTATGTGGATGTCAGAGTGCTCAGCCCTCTGCTCTCGCCTCCGTCGTTGCCTGCTGTCCCCAATCCCGGCTGGGGCCACGAGAGACTCGTGAGCCCCCGGCTCTCCTTCCTCTGGTTCCGACTGAAGAGGTTGAGAGATCTCGGCATGACTGCGCCCCGGGTGGTGAAGGAGTTCCTCCAGTTTCGCATTGCTCCTCTCCAACACCATTCCCGGCTGATGTGGGCCCTGACCAGTGACTGGGATCGCATGAGGCTTCAGGAGACGGATCTTGTGCCCGAAGCGCTGAGGACGGTGCTTGAGGTCTTGACTGGCGACCCCTCGCCAGGCGATGTGCGGCACGGAGGTAGCCTCCTGTATCTCTGCTCGAACAGGGTGGAGTTCACAGGTCAGAGGCCTCTCTTCAATGAATGGGGGTTGCATCTGGTTGGCCTTGCAGGGCCTTGCGAGAATACTGTCACCGTGGCTCCTTTCCTCGCTGCCAGCACCGATCTTGCCCCACGAGTGGGTGCAGGGAGGCAAGCATCGCTTGAGGCTGGAGGCTCAGGTGTCGAGGCGCTAACGTCGCACGGAGTTCCCGAAGTGTCATCCTTTGGAGATCATGAGGCTCGCTCTGGGACGGCCGTTGAAGGGGAGACGCAGCCCGCGGCTCCCGAGGCCGGGGCTCCTGAGGCCTCGGCAAGCCGTCGAGAGGTGGTGCCTGATTTCCCTTCCCAGCTTGGCGCTCCTGAGGTTGACCGCCTGGGTGCTTCTTCATCCACGCCATGCGCTAATCCTCACGTTGAGCGCCTAGGTCGGTTCTGCGTGGACTTCGCTGCACTTCGTAAGAGGAAGGAGTCTTCGAGCTGCAGTGGTCGCACCTTACGGCCGTTGAAGCACAGAGAGTACATCGCCATAGATGAGTAGGTACCTTACCCTTGCCATTCCTCAATTGTTGTTTCCCTTCCTGACCACGGCTCTTCAGGATCCCTCCTACCAAGCTCGCAGAATCTCCCAAGAAGCAACCTCCTCCTGCCTTGCCTTCATCGCTGGCCTTGAGCATCCCAAGCCTGCATGATGTCCCTGACGTGGGGTCAGCCGGAGAAGCAAGCCTGCCCGCAAGGTGTCTCGAGCCCGTGCTCTTGCCGCCTTTGCTTTGCAACCTTTCTTGGAGAGCAGTCAGCCTGCCCAGGGCTCCTCCCATGGTCGTGGACGGTGAATGGCTGGTGTCAATCCTTGGCTCATCTTCAAGGGATGAGCCTGCGCCGGTCCAGGTCCCTTGCGGGGCCCGACCAGTGATCATGGGGGCGCCAGCCCCTAGCCCCCTGCCAAGAGGGGGCGAACCTCTTCAGGGCCCGCTGACAGCACCAACTACGGAGGATGACATTGAGAGCATGCTCAAGCTTGCGCGCGAACAAAGCATCGTTCGCCACGAGTTCCTCCGGAAGGCGATGGACGCGATGGGCCAGCTTGGTGGAGAGCTTGCGGATGTGGACGCGCGCCTTGAAGCCGAGGGCCTACGGCTGATTGAGGAGCGACACAAGCTGCAGGTGGCCATCAACCTCGCGCGCCACCAGCGCGAGCTTGATAACATGAAAGTCGAGGCATCCCTCGCAGCCTCGCGAGAGGCCTGCTCTCGAGCTCTAGAGGAGGCTCAGGAAGCAGATTATCGTTGTGAGATCGCAGAGAAGCGCGCATGGGAACTCCAAGCCTGGAGCGCCTCCCTGGAGCAGCAAGTGGAGCTGCACCAGGCCGCCCTTGCGTCGCTGAAGGGGATGCTTGTCAAGGAGGAGGAACTCCACAGGCGTGAGGAAGCGCTGACGCTCGAGGCCGCTGAGGCAATCTTGATCTTGAGCGGTTGGAGATGAGGGAGTGCTAGGTTACCCAGGGGGAGGACGATGTTGGTGTGCACGAGGCTCGAGTCCAGGAAGAGGTCGACCACCACATGGCAGAGGCTAGCGTAGATCTTGTGAGCAGGTATGACCTGAAGCTGAAGCTGGTTAAAGCCGAGGCTGCGGGCAGGACTGTCGCCCTTAGGTCCAAGCTGACTGAAGCGGAGCAACGCGCGGAGGCCGCCATAGCTGCCCTGGCCTCGGTGCAGGCTGAGTTGGCCTCCGCCCGTGCCGAGCTGCTTCCTCTCCAGCAGCGGGTCGACGACGCCGAGTCCATTGCACGGCAGAACAGAGAGGAAGTGCTTGAATGGCAGACACTGGAGCACATGCATGGCCCCATGCTCTAGGAACTCAGGAGCAGGGCCAACACGACCCTGGGCAATATCTATCGGCGTCCTGGGAACGGGGGTCCCTAGACTTGCCTGCCTGCGGCCTGTGGCGTGGCTCAAGCCATGGCCCAGTGCGGCCCATTTTCATCAACTCAAGCTCAAGACCCTCGCGAGAGGCCAAGCCTCGCGGGGCGGACGACGGGAAAGCTTCCTCATGAGTAGCCTCGTCAGGCTGGCACGTGAGGAGGCAGAGAGATCAAGGCAGGGGTACCTTGTGAGGTGCCCGTGACGCAAGCCATGACGATCGAGGCCAGGCAGGCGCCAGGCGGGCGCCGGCCTGCGCAGTGTCCTTGTTTCCCCTTTGGTGCAAAGGGAGCAAGCACAGGCCAAGGCATCAGGCCAAGGCTACCATTTCGGTGCAACAAGACCAAGACCAGCGGAATGGCCGGAAGGAGGTCACCGTGGAGCCCAGGACGACATTATTGTCAGAGCCTTTGACAGGTGAGGGCCGACTTTAGTCAGGACAAGTGTACTAGATGTTCCCCTTCAAAATGGCCAATTGTTGGCGCCCTTCCCGCTCAATATTTGGGAAGAGGACCAGGGCCTCTTACTCTATATATAGGGCTAGCCACCATAGTATAGGGGCATCGGGAACCGACCCCTCCAAAGGGACAACACCACCACAAGAACACCCCTCGCGAGGCTGTTCTTCCTTTGTACTGTTCTTCATCAGCCCCATAGGCAATCCACCACACCACACACTGGAGTAGGGTATTACACCACAATGGTGGCCTGAACCAGTATAAATCTCGTGTCCCCTTTGTGTTCATCTTGCTAGCCTAGATCCTTTGCGAGGTGACGAGACGCGAGTTGGTAGAGGAGAGATCTTCGTGCGCACCCCAGAGTTCGAACCTCAAGGGTCTGTCGGAACCCACAATCTGACATTTGGCGCGCTAGGTAGGGGTGCGCCGGAATTGTGTCTTCCGCCGTCTTGCATTTCTTCGTCCGTCGCATCCATGTCTGACGCTCGTCGAGCCCGTGTCCATCGTCATGCTGCTCTCGCGGCCCATGTCGCCCAGACGACCCCCGTCGGCGGGCCTTCCCATCGTTCCCCGTCGCCTGCCGCCCACGCCGCCACCAGCCTAGCGGGGAATGAGCAGCAGGCGTCGTTGCTGCATCCCTCTGTGCGGCGGGAAGGCCACACCGCTACCCCGTCGCTGACTCCAGCGGGCTCGTCATCGCACGCTCGTCGCGCTCTCACGGACGCGCACACTGCCTTGTTCCTAGCACATGAGCTCCTGCACTACCTCCCCGTCGACGATCTCTATGACGAGTGGCTTGCCCGCATCGCCAAGCTCGTCAGCGCCGCAGGGGGCTCCCCTGCGCCGTCCCTCTCACTGCATCACCCTCCGTCCTGTGCAGGAAACGCAGCTCCAGAGACGCCTCCGCGTCCTCCCCCTCAAGAAGGCGCCATGGCCGCAAGGCACGCGGCCCCTGGATGGGACCCGCCGCGTCCGGCGCCCACGCAGCAAGAAAAGAGCTGCCAAGAGATCCCTCGCCCTCAAGAAGCTGCTCGCATGCTCCCTGCACCGGCACGTCATGACCGCGCTCCTGCTCCAGTGCGCCAAGACCCCGCGCTACTCCTGGCGGCAGCATGCGGTGACCTCCAAGATCAAGCCCTTCGTCACCAAAGGCCCCCTGTGGCCACTGCAAGATGTCGTGCCTTCACCGCCGAGCTGCGCAGCGTGGCCTGGCCGGGCAAGTTCAAGCCAGATCTGCCTCCACGCTACGACGGCACTGCTGACCCCGCGAAGTTCCTCCAGCTCTACGAGTTGGGCATCGAGGAGGTCAACGGGGATGAAAAGGTCATGGCGAACTGGTTTCCCATGGCGCTCAAGGATGGTGCCCATACATGGCTCCTCAACCTGCCTCCTAGCACGATCTCCTCTTGGGACGAGATGCGCACTCGCTTCATCGCTAACTTCCAGGGCACTCGTGACCGGCCCCTGGCCATGAGTGACTTGCGCCGCATCAAGCAACAACCAGGAGAGACCCTGCAAAAGTACATCCAACGCTTCAAGAATGCCCGCCTAAAGATCCCCAGGGTGACTAAGGAGGCCATCATCTCAGCCTTCTCCGATGGCGTTCGAGACATCAAGATGAAGGAAGAGCTGGCGATCGATGAGGATCCGTGCACCTCTCTGGAGCTATTCAACTTGGCGACCAAGTGCGCCAGGGCTGAGGAAGGACGCCTCTCGCTCCTCGAGCTTCCGGCTGCTGATCCAGAAGAGAAGAAGCCCAAGGTCAAGGACGTGAAGCGCAAAGGAGCAGTTGTGCTCGCAGCTGAGCCAGACACTAAGCAAGGCAGGGATCAGCCGGAGTCATCCAAGGGCAGCCGGTACTGCATGTACCATGACCTCCACACCCACAACACCAATGAATGCCAATAGCTCAGGGCTGTGCGAGATGAACGTATCGACCGACGCCCCGAGCGCAACGATCGGGGCTATGGCCGAGGAGGAGGAAAAGGTGGAGGACAATGGGAAGACCGTGGCCCTCGCCAAGGGTGGCGCGACCGACCTCGCGAGGACCACTGGCAGGACCAGCCTCACGAGGGAGGTTGGGGGGATCAGCCTTGCGAGGACCGCCCGCAAGGCAATGCAGGCCTCCCTCCGCTGCCGCCACCACCAAGGAGGATCGAAGACCAGCATCAGGACGAGGGGGTTGGGGGCTTCCAGGAGCCGCACGCAATTGCTTGCATCCTAGGGGGAGCTCAAGCCCCAGCCTCTCAGTGCATCTTCAAGCAGTTTGCTCGCGAGGTGAATGCAGTCCTTCCAAAAACTGAAGCCTCGCGCCCTCTCAGGTGGTCCACGTGTGCCATCACATTCAGTTCAACGGATCAACTCAAGTGCGCAGCTACAACCGCTGTCCTCCCAATGCTCTGCTCCCTAGTCATCAGCAATGTGCAGGTCACCAGGACCCTCATCGATGGTGGAGCAGGACCCAACGTTCTATCTGTCAAAACCTTCAACAATCTCCAAGTGTTGTATGACCAGCTTCAACCAACCAAGCCCTTCTCAGGAGTCACTGACGGTTCTACCACCCCGATAGGGCAGGTCTGCCTCCCTGTCACCTTCGGACAGCGCAAAAACTACCGCACTGAGCTCATCGACTTCGAAGTCACCCACATTCACCTGCCCTACAACGCCATCCTTAGATATCCGGCCCTGGCCAAGTTCATGGCAGTGACTCACCATGGCTATAATGTCCTCAAAATGCCAGGAAGCGGTGGAGTCATCACAGTCCCCTGTGAGGAGAAGGATGCAGTGTGTTCTCTTGAGCGTGCCTTCCAGGCCGCGGCAATCAAAGACCATAACCACAGGAGTCGGGGCCTTCCCGAGGCAGTCCCTAAGAAGAAGAAGACATCACCTGGTCCGAACCATTAGGAGGCGGGCACATCCAAGGGCGCCGCACCAGGATCCGCGCCCGTCCAAGGGGCGCCTCCCTCTGTCGCATAGGAAGGCGCGCCCGGCGCCCTCCTTGGGCAAGGCTCGAGGGCTCTCTCCTAGAGGGCCATCGACTTTGCCAGGGTCACAAGGGAGGCGCTTGGGCACCACTTGGAGGCGTGTTTCGAAGCACGTTTCCCTCAGGATGGTGCGAAGCAAGGAGGGCCAAACCCTCAGGAGTTCATCGCAAGAAACACTCGGGAGCTGCAGGAGTAAAGAATCATGCGCGGCAGCCACCGCTTACCTGCCGTAGCTTCCCATCCAGGCGAGGATGGTGGGCTGCGCGTCTGCATCGACGTACCAGGGCTCAACCGAGCCGCATCTCAGGAGCGCCTCTGGCCCTCGCGCGTGGGGCGTTGTGAGGGTCCGCCCCACAGCTACGTTCGCATGCCTCTTGGCCTGCCGAATGCGGTCGCCGCTCATCAGCGCCTACTGAGGAGCATTCTGGAGGCTCAGGAGGTCAGGCATTGCATAGTCCTGGTGGAGATGGAGATGGTCCTTGAAGAGCCGCCTGCGCCCCCAGAGCCTCCCGAGGCTCTGGGCCCTGGGGGCTCGTGAGGATCGGTTTCCACACCACGCTTCGTCCGCTACCTCAACATTCCTCCATCCCCAATGGTATTAGGTGACATCTTTTCAAGTTCCATTTCAGCTGGGAGCGCCCCCAGGGCTGCATCATTCCCAGGCCGCGTGGGTCCGTCCCTGTGGCATGTATCTCTTTTGTTCATGTCCTTAGGTTACCTTGTTGGGGGCGTCCCTCGGGCTGCATTATCCCCAAGCTGCTCGGGCCTAACCCAGTGGCGTGTATCGCTCCCGCATCTATCTAGGTTGTGTATTTGGCCCGCCATGATTATTACCTGATGCCTCCGACGGCGCCCTTCTTCCTTCATGCTAACTGCTTGCATGCTAAAAGGGGGGCACCTGAGCATCGCGACTCACGGGCTCTTACTGGCTCTCCAGCCCTCATCTCCTGGCCTTGTCCACAGCATCGCGACCTGGCATACCAGCGCCGGCTGAGCTTGCTCGAGGGCCGGGACCTGAGAACGTAGAGCGTTGGCATGTAATCAATCTTGCAGGAACACACTACAAACAAGGCCCAGAGCCAGGCGCAACCCGCCTTGAGGTAGGGCCCCGTGAGTCCCGCACTGGCTCACGGGTGCCCAGATACACCTCATCAAGCCCTACCGTGCTGGCCACGTGTCAGGGCGGGGCTGTACACGTACCAGTGGAAGCACCATGCTCCACACTGGCTGACGACACTGCCGAGGAGCGGCTATGCCCGTACACATACGGAAGCACTATGCTCTGCGCTGGTGATAAACAACTGAGGGCGGCCCACGGCCGCATCAACCTCAGGGAGCCCAGAGCTCAGTATCCGGCCCTACCGTAACGCCTCCCCTCAGGAGCGCCACGCGAGGGGCTGGACACGGGGGCTACTTCCGGGCCACGCCCGGGCGCACGCCACCTAGCCAGGCCCCTCGGGCCTGGTTCATCGCACGCCACTCCCCGAGCGGAGCCAAGGTACGAAGACCGTTTGAGCGTCAAGGGGGACTCCTGAGCATCGCGACTCGGGAGCCTAACTGGACATGTAGCCCCTCACTCCTTAATCCCGTCCTGGTTTTCGGTCAGGGCTAACGGCGGCTCAGGTATGCGCGGGACCGGGCCCTGCCGACGTAGAACGATAAATCCACTCCTATGTCTCCCTTTCCTACTTGTTATTCGCGCGTCAAGGGAGACTCCTGAGCATCGCGACTCAGGAGCCTTACTGGTCACGTAGCCCCTCACTCCTAGGTCCCGTCCTGGTTTTCGGTCAGGGCTAACGGCGGCTTAGGTATGCGCGGGGCCGGGCTCTACCGACGTAGAACACAAGCAAATAGGAAGGAGAAACGCAAATCGTAAGGAATTTAAAAGCAAATATTACAGTCCATAGGTTGTTTTCACAACGCCAAGCACAAGTTTAAACGCCTCCACGAGGCACAATGCATCTTGCAGGAATTAAAACAGGACCCAAGCCACGGAGGGATCATTTTCTGGCGGCGCCATCACTGGTGGCGGGGTCGCGCTGGGCGGCTCCACCTCCTGAGGCAGCGGAGCTGGCAGCGTCTTGCCCAGGCCTGGTGCCGAAGGCGCGGAACCTCCCCAGCAAGGCCTCAGCTCGACCCTTCACAGCCTCGGCAGCAGTAGCGGCAAGCTCGCCGCTCACAGGTTCTAGCAGGCTATCGAGGTCGACACTGGGGTCGCGAAGGTTGACATGGCTGAGGACACGCGTCAGCGCCGCAGAAGAAAGGACACGCGCCTCGGCCTCGGCCGTGGGGCCAAGGCCGTCTGCAACGTCTTCGAGTGCACAGACCAGGAAGGGAAGCAGCTCAGCGGGGCCGCCCTTTGCGCCAGCCAACGAATTCTCCAAGCCACCATCATAAAGCGTCTTCAGCGCAACGCGAGCCTTCTCCTCCAGCTTCGCGAAGGCCACCCGTTCCTCAGCCAGAACCTTTGCCTTGCCATCTATCTCGATCCTCTCCTCCTTCAACGCCTGCTCCAGCGTCTCCAAGCGGCCACAGCGCTCATCAAGCTCGGCATCTTGGTCCCTAACGGCAGCTTCTCAAGTCTTCATCTCCTTCTCCTTTTCCTGGCGGTCGCGGACCTCCTTGGCAAGCTTGTCGTGCAGGCCTTGCAGCTCGTCCTCCAGCGTCTTGCAGCGGCCCCGGGCATTAGCAGCGTCACCCAAGGCAGTGTCGCGAGCGGCCTTGGCTTGGTAGGTGGCATGCTTCTCCTCATTGAAGGCCGTCACGGCCTGACTCAGCGCCGCTCGGACAGAGGCGTCAAAGCGGACCCAGCCATAGGCCAACTCCAGGCGCCCAGCGACCAGGCGGGGGTAGGCGCCCCGGAGATCTTCTCGCAGCCGGTCCAGCTCGGCAGCGGCACGATCCAAGACGGTGGAAGGAGTCGGAGAAATGGCAGTCGGTGGAGTAGGAGGAGAGGACGGCAGCATGATCACAACATCAGGCATTGGAGCCTTCTCAGCCCCGGTGGCCTCGACGACAGCGTCAAGGGCGGACGTCTCTGGAGTCACCAGGGCCACGGGGGCTGGAGTATGTACCCCCTGGCCTCGCGAGGATGACCGGGCAGGGGAAGCTCGAGCCTTGCTGCCTTCTTTTCCCACAGACGAAGGCGCAACCCCGGCAGGCGAGCTTGCCCCAAGGAAGGCCGCCGAGGCCCCTTTTAACCTTTTCGCCGTAGGCGCTGGCCTAGCCAAAGGATGCAGACGTCAAGCCTTGGCGGCGGAAACAGGAAGCTAAACATGAATCAGACACTTACTGGTCGTCATTCGTGGACTCGAGCAGCCTCTGGCTGAACTTGAAGCCCGAGAGCCTACTGCTGGGGTCAGCCTCGGGAGGCCGGGAAGCAGAGGGTGCGTCAGAAGAGTTGGATCTGGCTTCAGGCCGCCTTGGAGCCAGAGCAGACCCGCGGGGAACCAGCCCCGTCCTGTCCTTCCTCGGGACCGAGGGAGAGCTCTCCCCGCCTTGCCTGTCGTCGGCCTCGTCGTCGTCCGGCATGGAGCGGAGGGTGCGAGACCTGCTCCGAGGGAAGGATTCCCCCGACTCTCCGTCGGTCGCCTCGGAATTGGACTCTTCTTCCTCCTCCTCTTCTTCCTCCTCCCTGCTGGAGTCATCGGAAGACACGTTCACCATCGCCAGCGCCGCCAGATCCTCGGGAGCTTCCGCAGGCACCAGCCCCTCCCCGTTGAAGGTGGGCATGGAGTTCACCACCTGCTCCCAGTCATCGCGGAGGAACAGGGGGACAGGAGCACCCTCCAGTCTCGCCACGTCTCCTCCAACCAAGGAGTGGAGGGCCGCGGCCAAATCTTCATCGGCCAGGGCCGCGGAGCTCAAGCGGAGGGCGGCATCTGCTTCCCCGAGCCTCCACAATGGGAGCGAGTGTTCCTGAAGCGGAGCCACCTGGTGCTCCAGGAACTCCCTCAGGAGCGTAGCCCCGGTCAGCTTCGCCGTCACCAGGTTGCCTGGCCTCAGGTCCGCGTTCATCCTCTTCAGCACCACCTTCGCACGGGGGTCGACAAGCTTCATGCGAGACCACGCATCAATGGCCTTGGGCTGACCCATGGGCATCACCAGTCGAGGGTGGACGCGCCCAGCGTCCACCATGACCCACTTGCTCCGAAAGCCCTCGATCCACTTCCCGGGCTTCGATATGGCATTGGAGTTGGAGTATGCGATGAAGCTCGCGCAGGCGGTGATGTGGGCACCAGAAACCCGGAGGGAAAAGTAATGGCGCAGCAGAGCCACTGAGGGCATCACTCCAACGTGAGCCTCACAGTAGTAGGCAAAAATCGCCAGAAGGAGAATAGAGTTGGGGTGGAGGTGAAGATCTTGCAAGTTGTATTGGCAAAGGACAGGAAGGAAGAACTCAGAAAAGGGAGGCACCAGACCGGCATGATGGCGCTCACGAAGAGCGGATAGAAGGTGCTTCCCTTGTCTTCAGGCTGGGCGGAGCCAATCCTAAGCGCAGCCGCCCCCTCGTTGCCCTGCGCCACCATCATTTGGCGCGTGAGGGCGAGGTTCTTCTCCGACACGTCCGGGGGATCCAAAGCCGGCGAGTACCAAGCCCCGACCGGAGTCTTGTGAGGCGCCATGGCTTGCCGAAGATGAGGGATTGAGGTAGATCTGGAGGATTTCGGAAGCAAGGAGGAGGAGAGCGAGAAAGGGGATCTGGAGCAATGACTGATGAAGGCGAAGAAGGTAAGCCTAGCCTGGGACCGCCCTTTTGTCAGACGGACAGTTGCCGAGGCGTCATGGGGAACCGGAGACACCCACGTCCAATCAACCGCCGCGCGGCGCCCAAGGTCGCAGGCTGATGGGGCCCATGGCGCTTCGCACTTGCCCCTTCGCTTCTCTGCTAAGCCAAGTCTGGGCGTGCCTTGGGCCCGGGGGCTACTGGGCATCCTGGGAACGGGGGTCCCTAGACTTGCCTGCCTGCAGCCTGCGGCGTGGCTCAAGCCATGGCCCAGTGCGGCCCATTTTCATCAACTCAAGCTCAAGACCCTCGCGAGAGGCCAAGCCTCGCGGGGCGGACGACGGGAAAGCTTCCTCAGGAGTAGCCTCGTCAGGCTCGCTCGTGAGGAGGCGGAAAGATCAAGGCAGGGGTACCTTGTGAGGTGCCCGTGACGCAAGCCATGACAATCGAGGCCAGGCGGGCGCCGGCCTGCGCAGTGTCCTTGTTTCCCCTTTGGTGCAAAGGGAGCAAGCACAGGCCAAGGCATTAGGCCAAGGCTACCATTTCGGTGCAACAAGACCAAGACCAGCGGAATGGCCGGAAGGAGGTCACCGTGGAGCCCAGGACGACGTTATCGTCAGAGCCTTTGACAGGTGAGACCGACTTTAGTCAGGATAAGTGTACTAGATGTTCCCCTTCAAAATGGCCAATTGTTGGCGCCCTTCGCTCAATATTTGGGAAGAGGACCAGGGCCTCTTACTCTATATATAGGGCTAGCCACCATAGTATAGGGGCATCGGGAACCGACCCCTCCAAAGGGACAACACCACCACAAGAACACCCCTTGCGAGGCTGTTCTTCCTTTGTACTATTCTTCATCAGCCCCAGAGGCAATCCACCACACCACACACTGGAGTAGGGTATTACACCGCAATGGTGGCCTGAACCAGTATAAATCTCATGTCCCCTGTGTGTTCATCTTGCTAGCCTAGATCCTTTGCGAGGCGACGAGAAGCGAGTTGGTAGAGGAGTGATCTTCGTGTGCACCCCAGAGTTCGAACCTCAAGGGTCTGCCGGAACCCACAATCTGACAATATTTGTGATGTGGACGCCCCGCATCCTCATGTGACCAACTATGCCAGTCATCTCCGCTTCTTCACTGATGTGGTGACGCGCCTGGAGAACCGCTCCGAGAGAGCTCGTCAGCTTGTCGAGGAGAGGAGCCAAAGCCTGCTCGGGAGTGCATTTTTCCCGCGTCTTCAGCCATCTTCAGAACACTGACCCCCACTTTTACTTCGACGTCGTCATCGCTCTGGTGCCCGAGGCCATCCGGGGCGACCTGGCGCAGTGGGTGGAGGACAACGTGGATGTGCTTGTTAGGGCCTTTGCTTCCGACAATGACGGGGTGGTAGTCGCGGTGGATGGTGGCGACGTGGTCGATGGTGGTGATGGTGGAGCCAACGATGGTGATGGTGATGCCAGTGACAGTGACAGCAACGCCAGCGATGCTTCTGGAGGCAATCAGGAGGGTGCGGTGAGCGATATGTCTGACTGATCCCGTGTGTCTCTGCTATTTATCCTGCGTACAAAAACTCGGGCATGGCCCCAAAGATCGTAAGAGCATTTTGGGAGGGGGAGCCCCTCATGTAAAAAGATACCGCTCGTGTGCTTTTAGGAATGATGCTGAACATGTGCCTCCATGATCTACGGGCCCTGGGACGAGCTTGTTGTTGTAGTTTACCTTAGCCAGGACGGGTCCCGAACCAGCTCGTGAGGTCGTGAGCTCCCGAGGATCCCCTGAGGGACCTGCCGACTTGGTCGAGAGGGCCTCGCGAGATCAAGTGATGGCCGTGGTACGACATGCATGCAGCCCACGTGCGCTTCGCCCAGCCCCGCCCGTGAGAGGCTCACACGGGGGAGGCAGCTGGAGCGAACTCCAAACTAGGGCAGAAACCTGAACACAAGGAATCACACGAATGAGAAAAGACACCCCTCCCCCGCATACGCAAATGCAAATTCAATTTCAACTTAAATCTGAAGCAAGGAAGCTCAACCACATAAAGGGAGGCAAAAAGCAAAAGGCCGCATCCGGCGCCTAGTCTAGTCTTCGACGTCTTCTCACCAGCACTGAGCTAAGTGCTGCCACTGGGCGTGGGAGGGATCCCCCGAGGCCCGAGGGCGGCTCTCCGGAGACTCCGAGGCGTGTACATCCCCACTCATTATTACGTGAGAGTGTCATGGGCGGCAAGATTCACAGGCACTGGGCCTTCTTCATAGGCACTGGGCCTTCTTCATAGGCACCGGGCCTTGCTTCATATTGCCAGACAAGGGCCCGGCCTTGCGCCGCCCTCGACCACCATTGATGGCGGCTGGAGACCAAGGACGACACCAATGGGGCAAAGAGGACGCCAGCGGCGCCCTCGGCGACCACGGGTCCTCTGCCGGGGGTAGGCTTTGCAGCACCTCCCCGGCAAAGGGCCTACCTCCGGGGATGCCTTGCTTCACGCGCTGTTGGGAGGGGCATGGCTCCCTCTCCTGCAGCCCCCAGTGCACTCCTCCTGGAAGAAGGGAGGCTGCTGAGCTGGGGCCGCCTTCCGCTGCAGTGACCTGAACCTCCTGCGACCCATGGTTAGCATAAGCTTGCTCCTGAGGAATTAGCGGTACCTGATAGCTGTTGCTGCCAGCGCGGTTGGTGAGGCTTCCTTGGGGCTTTTGAAAAGGCTCGGCTTCTGGCGTCCCTTCCTCCCAACCTAACCCGAGGAACGAGCCAGGTTCGTCTTCCAGCGCGTACTCCGGATCCACCATGCGGGGCACGTAAGCCTCCAAGGTTACCACCTCGAAGAGTTCACCGTAGTGCCCCATGCTCCATGTATCCTGGCCTAACGCGCCGTCTTGAGGACGGTAGGGCAGCAGCCCGCCCGGGCCGTAGGCGGCGATGCACATGCCCTTGTTCATCGGAGGTGGTGTTGGTGCGGCCTCGCATCCGGCGCCAATGGTTGAGCTGGTGTCGATGAAGCCTTGGGGCGCACCTGAGGGCGCGCGGGCGCAGAGAGGCCCGCCGCATGATCCGACCGGGGCCTGGGGTGGAAGCTGGAAACCGAAGGGCAGTGCCCCCGAGGCCGCGGCATCCAGGAGCTTGGCAACGTGCTCCAGCAACACGTCTCGGACGCCCTCCTGCAACCTGCACCACAGCAGCTCCCGGGCCACAGTGAGTGCGGCCCTCATGTTTGCTTGCTCCCGTCGAGTGTGCGGCACTGTGGCCGCGGTGTGGCTTGATGCCCTTGCAGCTGCCCGCACCTGCCACGGAGTAAGGGCGGGCGGCACGAGACCGTGCCGCCCTCGCCCTGCAGCGTTCTGTGGTGCGTGATGTCAGGACCCCGACTCAATGCCACATCGATCTAGCACGTAACACCTCATATCACCTTGCAGCCTCACACACGGTATTCCCACGGGTGTCGCATTACCTTTGCCCGGGACCGTTTGCGCCTTTTGGCACACGTATATGACAGTGTCGCTAGCATCCATATGATAAGGAGCCCGGGCTGACATGGCTAGTCGTAAACCCAAAGTGGCACAAACTTACAGGGACAGGCATCCATGACCCAACATCGAACGTGTCGGTCATCAGCGAGTGAATCCAGGCTGTAGCACTGGGCTAGCAGGACTCCGGTGAACCGGGCTGTAGCGGGCTAACAGGACTCCGGTATTCATCGCGTGACATTTCCCCGAAGGGACAGACACAGGAACGAAGAAGGACACATGCCGGCCAGCCTAAGTGTTCCGGAGCAGTAGCAAGCTACCATGGCTCAGTGGAAACACTAGGAGACATTTCCCGGTAAGAGAGGCTACTAAGGATAAACAACTAGATAGTCAGATCCCACACATACCAAGCATTTCAATAACATACACACAATATGCTCGATATGTGCAAATACAACATGGCATCACAACATGACTCTACGACTCAAGTAATTTATTCAATAGGCTCCGAGGAGCGAGATATTACAAACATAGGTCTCATGACCCAACATTCAGAGCATACAAGTCAAAGCACAAGCGGAAGCTATCATGTCTGAGTACAGACAACTATAAATGAAAAAGGCTGAGAAGCCTGACTATCTACCAGATACTGCCGAGGGCACAAGATCGTAGCTGAGGTAACAAGCTAAACGTCGAAGTCCAAGCGGAACTACTAGTGAGACTGAAGTCTCTCTGCAAAAACATAAAATAGGCAAACGTGAGTACAAATGTACCCAGCAAGACTTACATCAGAACTAACTACATATGCATCATTATCAACAAAGGGGTGGTGGGGTTTAACTGCAGCAAGCCAGCTTTGACTCGGTGGCTATCCTAAACTACGACTGCAAGCGACTCTTTTGAGGTGGCGCACACGAGTCCACATATTCACCATATCAATACACCACTATGGATCCGCTCCCGTCTCCCTACGAGAACGCCATCCATAGCACTCACGCTTATCTTGCGTATTTTAGAGTATCCACTTTCACTTGTCTATGAACTGATATAAGCAACCCAGAAGTCCTTTTCCGCGGACACGGCTATTCGAATAGATGATGTTAACCCTGCAGGGGTGTACTTCTTCACACACGCTCTCACCACTTACCGCCGTTTACACGACATGTACTCGGCAACCTTCAAGCGGAAGCCCAACGTGGGTGTCGGCCACGGCCTGCCTAAACACTCGAGTCTCTAGTCCAGGTTTATCGCCTATTCGGGTTCCATCCATGAGGAGATCCGGCCGGAGTTTCGCTCACAGCCCCAAACGATGTGAACAGGGTTCCGAGACACCAAACGGGCGCCCGGTACACCGTGCCACGTGCCTACCGCATCACAGCCCACCCCTACGGTCAGCGCTGCCCACGGCCTCCAGCATACTACAAACACCAGAAACTACTTGCAACTCCTGGACAGAGGACAAGGGTGATCAAGAAGCCGAGAGGGTCCATTGGTTTCGGGCCCAATGCGTGGTAGTAGCTGAATCATGGATCACAAACACAGAACTCAGTTCCTGAGGACGGCTGCAATGAGACAACCCACCATGTACTCCTACATGGCCTCTCACCGCTACCTTTACCAAATCGTGTTCACACACTTAGCTCACACACAGTAGGACATGTTCACACACCTCTGATTCATCCCGGATGAATCAGACCTGACTCAACTCTAAGCAGTAGCAGGCATGACAAACAAGCATGAATGAGTAGGCACAACAGGGCTCAAACAACTCCTACTCATGCTAGTGGGTTTCATCTATTTACTGTGGCAATGACAGGTCATGCAAAGGATAAAGGGGTTCAGCTACCGCAGCAAGTAACAGATGAATCGTTGTTGTCCTAATGCAGTAAAAGAGAGCAGGAGCGAGAGAGTGGGATTTATCGGAATGAACAAGGGGGTTTTGCTTGCCTGGCACTTCTGAAGATAACATTGAGTCTTCATCAGTGTCAACGATCACATCATCGGTATCACGTCTATCGGGAGGGGACAAATACCGGCAACACAGAAGGGAACACAATCAATGCAATGCACAATATGATGCATGATCATGACATGGCAAATGAATGTGTTTTGAGCTAATGCAACTAGCAACAGATTAAATGAAGTTGGTTTGAATACAAGATTCAAATTCAAACTCCATATGTGATTATTCAAATGCCATTTAATTGATTTGTGCTAAACAGCAGCTATAAGTTGTTCTAACATGCATGAAAATGGTACAGATGGATTCCTTGAATTTTTCTGATAATTTTTCATATATAAATTATTTAATTTGGAGTTACGGTTGAATTTCTATGATTTATTGAAGTTTAGGGCATTTTCTGAAATTCCTGAAATAATAATAAATCCAGAAATGATTATGGCGTCAGCACCACGTCACAGTGACGTCAGCAGGGTCAACTGGGCGCCCCAGGTCAAACCTGACGTGTGGGGGCCACACGTCAGTGACACAGGAGCTAATCCCGGTCAAACCCAGCGCTGACTGGGGTTTGACCAGGGGTGGGGCCCACTGTCAGTGGCTGTGGGGGTGTTTAGCGTGGTCATTAGTGCTAACTAAATCAGCGCCACGTCAGCTGCCGGCGTTTAACCGCCGGCAACCTCAGATCGCGGCGGCGTCCGCGTCGGGTTTGCGCTACAGGGCACCGTTTTACTCGTGGTTTGCGGCTACGGCTAGCTGGCAAAGCAGCGCATCTAATGGAGCGAACGGGAGGAGCTGGGGTGGCCTGAGTCGACGGCGGCGAGCTCCAAGGCGGCGGCCGGAGTTCGGGCACCTGCGGGTTTGGCGTTGTGGTGCTCGGGAGGGGAAGCTGGTGGGTTCTACGTGCTCCTAGTGAGGTTTGGGGCACGGTGGTGTGCCCGGCTTTGAGCCACGGTGGCTCTGGCCACGACGGTGACGAGGCACGACGGCGGCGAGCTCTCGGGTCCGGCGGAAGCAATGGCTAGAGCGGCCAAACGGCATGGGAAGAAGAGGGGAACGGTTCAGCGGCTCACCGCGAGTCCAACGAGCGCAAGGGCGAGGCCGGGGACGCTCTGTGGGCGGCGAATCAAGCGACGACGGCCGTCGGTGCAGAGGAAGAAGATGGCGTCGGTGACGGTGCTCCAGGGCGTCCGGCGTCTTGTGGCTCCGTGGTAGGGACGGGGACGTCACGGCGGAGCTCGGGGGCGCGTCGGAGAGGCGAGGGAGGACCTGTGGCCGCGGTGGTTCTAGTCGGCGGCGATGGCTGCGTTCGGGTTCGGGCGAGAGAGAGGGAGCAGAGGGGCGG
Organism: Triticum aestivum; assembly: GCF_018294505.1. Taxonomy (NCBI): domain Eukaryota; kingdom Viridiplantae; phylum Streptophyta; class Magnoliopsida; order Poales; family Poaceae; genus Triticum; species Triticum aestivum. The sequence continues at coordinate 501,722,004 of NC_057810.1, read as the reverse complement.
GGCCTCGAGGAAGAGTGAGAGGGGTCCGAGGGGGTGGCGTGGCGCACCTAGCGACGTCCAGGAGCAAGCGGCAAGCATGAGGTGGCCGGCGCGTGCGCGCGCGCGTCGGGCACACGCCCTCCTGCCTACTGGCAGGAGGTTGAAGACGGTGGCGACTGCGGTGGGCTGGGCCGCACAGTGCTGGACCAGCACAGGAGCTGGGCCGGCTCTGGTGGGCTGCACGGGTGAGGCCAGGTAACTTCCTTCTCTCTCTCTCTTTTATTTCTATTTCAGTTCTGTTTTCTTTTATTTAATCTGTTTTGCCACTGTTTTGAATTTAAAAATAATTCAAACAATGCCAAAAACTCCTCTGAAAATATTTATGCTGCTTAATGGACTTTTCCAAAAGCACATAAAATGTTTCAGGGTATTTGGAAATATATTCTATACAAGTTATGAATATAGTTCCAAATGCAAATAAAGTAATGATTTAAATTCAGTGCTCAAAATATTCCTCAAAAATGTTCATTATTTTTGGTTTGGTGCAAAACCCTTGCCAAAATATAACCAACATTATTTAAGGCCATTTTGAAAACATTGAATGCATTTACCAGGGTTCTTTGCCCCTCTTTTATTTTAAGTTTTTGAGGCTTCCAAAATTCCTCAGTTCAAGTTTCAGAAATTTAAATATGATGCCTGGATGAAGATGCAACTATTTACAAACAATATTCTAGGGCTGTGACAACTCACCCCCACTAAACAAAAATCTCGTCCCGAGATTCAAGTGTAGGGTAAGGTGAAGGGGGAACGCAAACTAGCACAATCTTCACGATCCAGTTGCACTTCAGATGGACGTTGATTCGTTCACCATCATTGTCTCAAAGTCTTGCTCTGAGAACTCCAACTAACATGACAACGAGAGGAAAGGAAAGATCCTAAAAGAATGGTTCTTCTCGAAGGTCGAACAACTCAGGATTAACTCACGGAATGAGACATAGCAACATCTCTCGAGCTGAGAGGCGAAGCACACATCCATAGGAATGGAGTGAAGCAGATGACGAAGGTTCACTAGGTAGACCACAATTTCACGCTTAAGAAGGTGGTAATCGATTGTCAACGTAGCGAGGAGTTGAGTTGCCATGATACCATAACGATACACCTTAGGGAAGGTGACTCGTAGAGATATCCCCTTAAGTGGCAAAAAGAATTACTTTTGATTCAGAGATCATTGAAACTCTTTAAACCAGCCTAAGGCAATTCTCGAGCGATCGTTTGGAGGGGGTCGGTAGAATGGCATACTCGGACTTGGATGATGTGGATTACCTTGTTGAAGACAACGTAATGGATGAATTTGCTTGCCACCGGAAATGGAAGAGACCCATGGTAGAATGGCACATTGGCGGTGCAAGCTAGGAACAAAATGCAAATGCTAGGAATGATTCTGGTAACTGGGGAAGAACCCAACAATAAAGAGTGAATTCACTGTTGGAGTGGTTATAGCATAACCGACGAGACTAGGAGCAATCCCGGTTAGTGCCGGCGATAATACCTAGCGCTTGTGCGTGCTCTCAAGAACTTGAGCAATTCCATAATCATCAAGGTTTTACCAACATCCGTGTCAAGGGTCCGGTAACACAACTTACTACCATGATGAATGGTGATGGAGGATGCAGATGCAAAGGAAGATAACACCTTCTCAGATTTCACCCTTGGCAGGGCCAAGGAAATAAAATCTGGATGATCGACCGAGAGACATTTAGCACTCCGCTTCTAATGTTCTCCTTGACGTGCTAGTGTATCCCATTCATAGATATGGTTTGATAACTAGAACATCAAGTAAAAGGTCGGACTTCGGGAACACAGAAATCCATAGGGGCAACTAGGAAGTAAACCCTACGAAATCCTTATGGGGAGGTGGCCAACTTCATCAATCAAGATATTATAATAACAGGTCTTCCGGCTGGGTGTGTTGGCCACGACATCCACTTTACCGGTTATCGCGCGACCAATATTATAATTCTTGGGAAATATTCCAACCATCATATCTGCCTGAGATTCAGATCTGGTTGGTGTCAGGATATTCCAGACTCATCGAGTCTAGGAAGAAAAACGGAAGTTTGCAACACAAATCGACGAGATGACGTTGCGGGATTCTCGGGAGATGAACTACGATAGCAAGCTCCAAAACATGAGCTGGTTCTGCTACAAACATGTGAACACGTTGTCCAAGACAAGCATGACCACAAAGTAGTCTTATAATAAAACACTACCGAGTTCAGGAGGGGGAACCATCAACGAGGGTATCGAAGTCCTTACATAAGTCCGGATTAGCTCTTATGAAGGAACTCCTTCTCCTTGAACAAATCAATCAGTGGCTTGGTGTGCTAGGGATACATATAGATTGAAGGTTGCAAGTCTTCAAACCACAGCATTCTTCGCACGTGTGCATGACTGATTTGGAATGATTCCAAAGAAAGCAACATTGACTTTCTCGAATCCACGGCGGCAACTTGCATCAGATGCACATGAATTAAAGGAAGTCACTACCTTCATCCAAACATATGCTTCATGAGCTAGCATGAACAAATGCTTTCAAAAGTTTCCAACACTAGCTTAATGTTCAGCAAAATTATGGAGAAGACAAGGATGTTGTCAATGGGCACAACAACAATTCATCTGGGTTTCCTTTTAAAAGGAATTCCATAGTTAAGTGAACACGGTGATAGCATTGGTCAGACCCAAAAGATATAATGGTGTATGCTCGAGGGATCAACCACGAATAAGACAACATTACGAGCATCGTTGGTACTGATTTGATTTGACGATAGCCCACACTCAAATCAAAGGATTGATAAGACAATAGGTCCAGCAACTGATCACAGGGACCAATCGATGAAGATATCATCTTTCTCCAACACACACTACACAAGAATATTCCTTTGGAACAAACTAAGTTAGGCAAGCTTTTATCTTCCAATTCTCCAAGTTGTTGTCTAGCTTAACCAACTAGCTCAGGGATATCTAACACCGATCTTGGAGAGAGGGTGGTTCACAAGAAACCAACTTGATCACGAGCTCAACATAACAGTCAGGGAACAACCTGGTAATACTTCCGAGAAGATATTCGGAAAATCACGAACCACCGGTATGTTACTAGGCTCGAGAACAATCTCGCTTTTGAGGGCAAGACGATATGATCAAATGAGTGAGGACTTGACAAGATCCTAACTCATCAATCGAAGGGTGCACCGAAATAAGAACTAGATAGCACGATCAGTCTTAGGGTGACGATTCAATAATCAATACGCTAAGAATGAGGTTATCGTCCATTTAACTACCAAGCAACAGAGTTGCTAGCAGTATTGATTTCACACGCCATGATTCACTTGTCGGCATTCTGGTTACAATAACACAGGAACCGAGGAATGAACAATGATGGCAAGAAGTATCACTGTACCAAGAGTTCATAGGATGGTGTGCAATTCCTATAACAATCCCGATATAAAGATGGTAATACTTCAGGGTAGAACAGAATCAAAAGCTGGGCTGGCATTTTGATCTGCGGAGCATGACTACCTTGACCCAATCCTAGATATGGATGAGGTACTGGAGTTCATTTCTCCTAGTCATTCTGGAATAAAATGGCTTGACGGACCACAAGAGTAATAGGCATCGATGAGCGGATGCATGCATACTCTTGACTATCAATTGATAGACGAAGGTCAGTAGACAACTAAAGAGGGACAACTCAAAGGAACATACAATTTTCTGAGTTGTGGATGCATAGATTAGTATGTCGAACCAAGTTCAGCATATTTCTTCCGGATAACCCATGCAAAAAGGTAGAACTGGCAGAGTCACGATTTATGAATGGAGAACTCCTCAAGAATAATCCTGTTGTGATATTTCAGTTCAACGAGGAACTTCTGCCATAAGTAGTTCATGGTATTTGGAAGAAGGATGTACCACGAACCTCGAGGACTATCGCAAAGTTACTAATATCCTAAAGGCACTAGTAATTACTATCAACATGAAGTAGGTAGAGTGAATCTCGGGTTCAAAACCCAGAAATAGAATACCTACTACTAAGTAGCATCACAGGATGCTTTCGAGAATAAAGACCAGAATCATCACATTAGGACACAAATCATGGCTAGACCACTAGATGATCCCCTGAGACACCTAGGGTCATAATAATTATTCCAACATAAAGGTCGAGGCAGTAGAATACCTCAACTCAACAATTAGTGTGATTGAGCTGGCATAAAGGAGCATCAAAACCAGAGGGAAAGGATTTTGCAAATGCATCAGACTATTTAGAAACCTGGAATGACTCGGACAGCATAACGGCTGTAAATGCTCAGAAAAGATTTGAGACATTCACAAAAATGGTGGCATAACCACTTAGAAGCACAATATCAAGGTTCCGAGATCAACAATTAACATACGGAAGTAGTAGGAACTGAACTGAGACTTAAATCCAACAATCTTATAAGTCTACGGATTAGTAACACGTGATCCTGATAGAAAGAAGAGATAGCCTAGTTCTTAATCCCCATAGAAGAGAAGATGATGACTCAGATCAGAAGGGCATGAGGTATAAGGAGTAAAAAGAGCCTTACGTTCCATCCCACAATCAATTCCCTTATATAACTAAAGAATTTCTAGACTCAACTTCGACCAGTTTGGCTTGGTAATCCTACAGGCAGTCAAGCTCTGATACCAACGCTGTCAGGACCCCGACTCAATGCCACATCGATCTAGCATGTAACACCTCATATCACTTTGCGGCCTCACGCACGGTATTCCCACGGGTGTCGCCTTACCTTTGCCCGGGACCGTTTGCGCCTTTTGGCACACGTATATGACAGTGTCGCTAGCATCCATATGATAAGGAGCCCGGGCTGACATGGCTAGTCGTAAACCCAAAGTGGCACAAACTTACAGGGACAGGCATCCATGACCCAGCATCGAACGTGTCGGTCATCAGCGAGTGAATCCAGGCTGTAGCACTGGGCTAGCAGGACTCCGGTGAACCGGGCTGTAGCGGGCTAACAGGACTCCGGTATTCATCGCGTGACATTTCCCCGAAGGGACAGACACAGGAACGAAGAAGGACACATGCCGGCCAGCCTAAGTGTTCCGGAGCAGTAGCAAGCTACCATGGCTCAGTGGAAACACTAGGAGACATTTCCCGGTAAGAGAGGCTACTAAGGATAAACAACTAGATAGTCAGATCCCACACATACCAAGCATTTCAATAACATACACACAATATGCTCGATATGTGCAAATACAACATGGCATCACAACATGACTCTACGACTCAAGTAATTTATTCAATAGGCTCCGAGGAGCGAGATATTACAAACATAGGTCTCATGACCCAACATTCAGAGCATACAAGTCAAAGCACAAGCGGAAGCTATCATGTCTGAGTACAGACAACTATAAATGAAAAAGGCTGAGAAGCCTGACTATCTACCAGATACTGCCGAGGGCACAAGATCGTAGCTGAGGTAACAAGCTAAACGTCGAAGTCCAAGCGGAACTACTAGTGAGACTGAAGTCTCTCTGCAAAAACATAAAATAGGCAAACGTGAGTACAAATGTACCCAGCAAGACTTACATCAGAACTAACTACATATGCATCATTATCAACAAAGGGGTGGTGGGGTTTAACTGCAGCAAGCCAGCTTTGACTCGGTGGCTATCCTAAACTACGACTGCAAGCGACTCTTTTGAGGTGGCGCACACGAGTCCACATATTCACCAACCAATACACCCCTATGGAACCGCTCCCGTCTCCCTACGAGAACGCCATCCATAGCACTCACGCTTATCTTGCGTATTTTAGAGTATCCACTTTCACTTGTCTATGAACTGATATAAGCAACCCAGAAGTCCTTTTCCGCGGACACGGCTATTCGAATAGATGATGTTAACCCTGCAGGGGTGTACTTCTTCACACACGCTCTCACCACTTACCGCCGTTTACACGACATGTACTCGGCAACCTTCAAGCGGAAGCCCAACGTGGGTGTCGGCCACGGCCTGCCTAAACACTCGAGTCTCTAGTCCAGGTTTATCGCCTATTCGGGTTCCATCCATGAGGAGATCCGGCCGGAGTTTCGCTCACAGCCCCAAACGATGTGAACAGGGTTCCCGAGACACCAAACGGGCGCCCGGTACACCGTGCCACGTGCCTACCGCATCACAGCCCACCCCTCCGGTCAGCGCTGCCCACGGCCTCCAGCATACTACAAACACCAGAAACTACTTGCAACTCCTGGACAGAGGACAAGGGTGATCAAGAAGCCGAGAGGGTCCATTGGTTTCGGGCCCAATGCGTGGTAGTAGCTGAATCATGGATCACAAACACAGAACTCAGTTCCTGAGGACGGCTGCAATGAGACAACCCACCATGTACTCCTACATGGCCTCTCACCGCTACCTTTACCAAATCGTGTTCTCACACTTAGCTCACACACAGTAGGACATGTTCACACACCTCTGATTCATCCCGGATGAATCAGACCTGACTCGACTCTAAGCAGTAGCAGGCATGACAAACAAGCATGAATGAGTAGGCACAACAGGGCTCAAACAACTCCTACTCATGCTAGTGGGTTTCATCTATTTACTGTGGCAATGACAGGTCATGCAAAGGATAAAGGGGTTCAGCTACCGCAGCAGGTAACAGATGAATCGTTGTTGTCCTAATGCAGTAAAAGAGAGCAGGAGCGAGAGAGTGGGATTTTATCGGAATGAACAAGGGGGTTTTGCTTGCCTGGCACTTCTGAAGATAACATTGAGTCTTCATCAGTGTCAACGATCACATCATCGGTATCACGTCTATCGGGAGGGGACAAATACCGGCAACACAGAAGGGAACACAATCAATGCAATGCACAATATGATGCATGATCATGACATGGCAAGATGAATGTGTTTTGAGCTAATGCAACTAGCAACAGATTAAATGAAGTTGGTTTGAATACAAGATTCAAATTCAAACTCCATATGTGATTATTCAAATGCCATTTAATTGATTTGTGCTAAACAGCAGCTATAAGTTGTTCTAACATGCATGAAAATGGTACAGATGGATTCCTTGAATTTTTCTGATAATTTTTCATATATAAATTATTTAATTTGGAGTTACGGTTGAATTTCTATGATTTATTGAAGTTTAGGGCATTTTCTGAAATTCCTGAAATAATAATAAATCCAGAAATGATTATGGCGTCAGCACCACGTCACAGTGACGTCAGCAGGGTCAACTGGGCGCCCCAGGTCAAACCTGACGTGTGGGGGCCACACGTCAGTGACACAGGAGCTAATCCCGGTCAAACCCAGCGCTGACTGGGGTTTGACCAGGGGTGGGGCCCACTGTCAGTGGCTGTGGGGGTGTTTAGCGTGGTCATTAGTGCTAACTAAATCAGCGCCACGTCAGCTGCCGGCGTTTAACCGCCGGCAACCTCAGATCGCGGCGGCGTCCGCGTCGGGTTTGCGCTACAGGGCACCGTTTTACTCGTGGTTTGCGGCTACGGCTAGCTGGCAAAGCAGCGCATCTAATGGAGCGAACGGGAGGAGCTGGGGTGGCCTGAGTCGACGGCGGCGAGCTCCAAGGCGGCGGCCGGAGTTCGGGCACCTGCGGGTTTGGCGTTGTGGTGCTCGGGAGGGGAAGCTGGTGGGTTCTACGTGCTCCTAGTGAGGTTTGGGGCACGGTGGTGTGCCCGGCTTTGAGCCACGGTGGCTCTGGCCACGACGGTGACGAGGCACGACGGCGGCGAGCTCTCGGGTCCGGCGGAAGCAATGGCTAGAGCGGCCAAACGGCATGGGAAGAAGAGGGGAACGGTTCAGCGGCTCACCGCGAGTCCAACGAGCGCAAGGGCGAGGCCGGGGACGCTCTGTGGGCGGCGAATCAAGCGACGACGGCCGTCGGTGCAGAGGAAGAAGATGGCGTCGGTGACGGTGCTCCAGGGCGTCCGGCGTCTTGTGGCTCCGTGGTAGGGACGGGGACGTCACGGCGGAGCTCGGGGGCGCGTCGGAGAGGCGAGGGAGGACCTGTGGCCGCGGTGGTTCTAGTCGGCGGCGATGGCTGCGTTCGGGTTCGGGCGAGAGAGAGGGAGCAGAGGGGCGGGGCCTCGAGGAAGAGTGAGAGGGGTCCGAGGGGGTGGCGTGGCGCACCTAGCGACGTCCAGGAGCAAGCGGCAAGCATGAGGTGGCCGGCGCGTGCGCGCGCGCGTCGGGCACACGCCCTCCTGCCTACTGGCAGGAGGTTGAAGACGGTGGCGACTGCGGTGGGCTGGGCCGCACAGTGCTGGACCAGCACAGGAGCTGGGCCGGCTCTGGTGGGCTGCACGGGTGAGGCCAGGTAACTTCCTTCTCTCTCTCTCTTTTATTTCTATTTCAGTTCTGTTTTCTTTTATTTAATCTGTTTTGCCACTGTTTTGAATTTAAAAATAATTCAAACAATGCCAAAAACTCCTCTGAAAATATTTATGCTGCTTAATGGACTTTTCCAAAAGCACATAAAATGTTTCAGGGTATTTGGAAATATATTCTATACAAGTTATGAATATAGTTCCAAATGCAAATAAAGTAATGATTTAAATTCAGTGCTCAAAATATTCCTCAAAAATGTTCATTATTTTTGGTTTGGTGCAAAACCCTTGCCAAAATATAACCAACATTATTTAAGGCCATTTTGAAAACATTGAATGCATTTACCAGGGTTCTTTGCCCCTCTTTTATTTTAAGTTTTTGAGGCTTCCAAAATTCCTCAGTTCAAGTTTCAGAAATTTAAATATGATGCCTGGATGAAGATGCAACTATTTACAAACAATATTCTAGGGCTGTGACACGCGAGCTGCCTGAGGCGCGGGGTTGAGGTCACCTTGAGCAGGCGGCATGGCACGGGCTGGCCATGTCGCCCAGCGATCGGCATTGGTCGTCGGGTCGCCGGACATGGATGCGATGAAGCAGTGGAACGTAGATCGGCGGAAGGAAGACTCCGGCGCACCCCTACCTGGCGTGCAAAATGTCGGATATCGGGTTCCGGCAAAACCCTTAAGGTTTAAACTCTGGGGTGCGCACGAAGATCTCCTCCTACCAAATCTTGCTCTCAGCTTCGCCGTGATCCCTAAGCTAGATCGATGAACAACACAAGAGACACAAGAGTTATACAGGTTCGGGCCACCGTCGTGGTGTAATACCCTACTCATGTGTGTGGTGGTGGATTGCCTCTTGGGCTGATGATGAACAGTACAAGGGAAGAACATCCTCGCGAGGAGAGGTGTTCTTGTGCTTGGAGGTGTGCGGATGGACTTAACTTGTCTCTCCATGAGATCCCTTTCTACTATGGTGGCTAGCTCTATTTATAGAGGCCCTGGTCCTCTTCCCAAATATTGAGCGGGAAGGGATCCAACAACGGCCATTTTGAAAGGGGACAACAAGTACAAGCTATCCTGACTAAAGGTGGTCTTCGCCTGCCAAAGGTTCTGGTGATGACGCCGTCTTGGGCTCCATGGTGACCTCCGTCCTGCCGTCCTGCTGGTCTTGCTCTCGTTGCACCGAGATGGAAACCTTTGCCTGATGCCTCAGTACTCTGCGCCTACGCTTGCCTCCTTTGCACCGAAGAGGAAATGAGGACACTGTGCAGGCTGGCGCCCGCCTGGTCTCGATCGTCATGGATTGCATCATGGGCACCTTGCGAGGTACCCCTTGCCTTGATCTCTCCACCTCCTCGCGAGCCTGCCTGGCGAGGCCACTCCTGAGGAGGTCTTGTGTAGTCCGCCCTGCGAGACTTGGCCCCTCGCGAGGGTCTTGTGTGTTTGGTTGGTGAAGACGGACCGTACTGGGCCGCTGGTTGAGCCACGCAGCAGGCCGCAGGTAGGCAAGTCTGGGGACCCCCGTTCCCAGAACACCGACAGTTATTGCATGAGAAGGCCAGACACCAACGACCCTAGGAGGTGACGTGAACAGGGCCGGCCCGCCAGACAGAGCTCAGCCGTTGGGTTTATCGACGCTGCAGGGACGGACCCGAGCATAGACGTCGTGCCAAGTCTTCTCATGCAAAGATCCTAAAGAAAAACAACCAGCGCACGGCTCCCATGGTGAGGAGGCACCAGGTCGCGCGCCCTCAGTTATCCGCCCGTGATTAGCTCATGCGAGAACAAGGCACCAAGGGACATGGGTGGTGATGTACATGGGAGTCGACCCGTGAGCCAGAGCTCGGCTGCTTGGGTTTAGCAACGATGTAGGGATGGACCCGAGCACAGACGTCGTGCCAGTCCTTAATCATGAGGCGGTCGTGGGTGGGCTTGCAAGGGCGCGAGACGTTCTTAGCGATGAAGTGTCGGGCAGGCAATTGATAACTTTAAGGTAACTCCTAGAGAAAGGTAAACTAGTTCTGATGAATGCAAGAAGGATACACACCGCAGGGATGGACCCACGCGACTTGCGGATAGTGCAGCGCGAGGGGCGCCCCCAATTTGACCGAACTAAAAAGATGTCACCTGGCACCGTTGCTGAAGAATGTTGGGGTAGCAGGGGGTGTGTGTTGCTGAAGTCATTCCTCATGAGCCACCCTGGCCCTGAACCTCGGGAGGCTCTGGGGGCCTAGTGAGCTCGTGAGGACCCATCTCCATCTCCGCCAGGATCGCCTGTTGCCTAGCCTCTCGAGCTGCTAGGACGTCCCGCATGTAGCGCTGAAATGCAACAGCCGCGCTCGGCAGGCTGAAGGGCATGTGAAAGTAGCTGTGAGGGGGACCCTCGCATCGGCCGACACGGGACATCCAGAAGAGCTCCTGAGACGCGGCCCTGTTGAGCCCTGGGATGTTGATGCATACGTAAAATTCCTTGCCCTTGCTAGGGCAGGGAGCCGTTCCTGGTGGCGGGCGGCGATCGACCTGCAGAGCCCTTGCCTCCTGAATCTCCTTGGTCGACTTGCTGATGAACTCCTGAGTGCCTGGTATTTCGTGCCTCGTGCTTTCTCCCTCGTGACGTTGGCTAGGTCAGAGGCCCTCTAGAGGAGAGCCCTCGAGCCTAAGCTGAGTGGGGCGTCGGGCGCGCCTTCCTATGTGACAGGTGAAGGCGCCCCATCCATGGACGCGAGGCTCAACGCGGCACCGCCAGGCGATGCCTCCTCCTGAGATCCCTGGCCCAAATGCTGCTTCTACGTCTTGGGGATGACCTAAGGAGGGAGGACGTCACCCTCGTCTTCAGGGTTCTCAACTGTTGCAGCTTGGTAGGCGCGCTCGAGAGAGCACACCGCGTCCTTTTCCTCACAGGCGACCGTGATGATGCCGCTGCTCCCTGGCATCTTGAGGACGTTGTAGCCGTGGTGTGTTGCCGCCATGAACTTGGCCAGTGCTGGGTACCCGAGGATGGCATTGTACGACAGGCGGATGTCGACGATGTCAAAGTCGATGAGCTCAGTGTGGTAGTTGTCGCGCTTTCCGAAGGTGACAGGGAGGTTGACTTGCCCGATCGGATGCGTGGAGCCGTCAGTCACTCCTGAGAATGGCTTGGTAGGCTAGAGCTGGTGGTATGGCACTTGAAGCCTGTCGAATGTCTGGATGGAGAGAACGTTGAGCCCTACTCCTCCATCAATGAGAGTCTTGGTGACGAGGACATTGCTAATGACGGGTGAGCAGAGCATTGGGAGCTAGTCGCACCACTCCTGGTGATGGTTGCGTCCATCCCAGCTTCCTCCACCTCGGCCACCTACCCAACCATAGCCTCGATTGTTGTGCTCGGGGCAACGATCGTCGTGCTTGTCACGGAGGGCCCTGAGCTCCTGGCAGTCGTTGGTGTTGTGGCTATGCATGTTGTGGAAGATGCAGTACGGATGGCTACCCTTGGATGACTCAGGGTGATCGCAGCCGCGCTCCATCTCTAGTTCGGCTGCAAGCACAGCAGGTCCCTTGCGCTTCACGTCCTTGGCCTTGGCCTTCTTGTACTCTGGGTCGGCATCGAGGAGCTCAAGGAGGGAGAGGCATCCCTCCTTAGCCCTCGCACACTTGTTCGCCATGTTGAACATCTCCAGAGTTGTGTAGAGGTCCCCATGTATGGCGAGCTCTTCCTTCATCTTGATGTCACGGACGCCATCAGTGAATGCTGAGATGATGGCCTCGTCTGATACCTTGGGGATCTTGAGGCGAACGTTGTTGAAGCATTGGATGTACTTCTGCAGGGTCTCTCCTGGATGCTGCTTGATGCGTCGTAGGTCACCCGCAGCCGGCGGCGGTCACGAGTGCCCTGGAAGTTGGCGAAGAAGCGGTCGTGCATCTCATCCCAGGAGGAGACCGACCCCACATGAAGGTTTAGGAGCCAAGAGTGTGCGCCGTCCTTGAGGGCCATGGGGAACCAGTTTGTCATGATCTTCTCGTCACCACTGGCCGCCTCGATGCTCACTTCGTAGAGCTACAGGAACTCGGCAGGGTGGGCGGTGCTGTCATAGCGTGGGGGCAGGTCAGGCTTGAACTTGCTCGGCCAGACGATGGTGCACAGCTCCGGGGTGAATGCACATCACCCTGCTAGGGTCACAGGAGCCTGTTGGGGTGGTGGAGCCTGGTCTTGGTGCTCGCGCGCCACCACCATAGGCGGCGCATGGTATTGACGTGGAGGTGCGAGAAGCGCACGTGCATCTTGGGCCGCTTCACCACTTGACAGTTTGCTTCTTCATGCACAGGAGCCTGGCGCTGCGGGTCGCGCTGCGGCATTATGCGCCTTGGCTCGATGATGGCGCCCTGGACGGGAGGTGGTGGAGGTGCCCCGAGAGCCACGTTGCCCGCAGCAGGAGGCTACCGATTTAGTGAGCGGGCCGGTGTAGTAGAGTCTCCGGCGGCACTGACGAGCTCGGTGATGCGCTCGAGCCACTCCTCATTGAAGTCGTCAAAGGGGTGGTAGCACAGGAGCTCCCGTGCCATGAGCAGAGCAGCCTGTGCGTTCGCCGGGCCACGACGCGCGTGGGAGGACGAAGCGGCCGGAGTCAGTGACGGAGTTGAGGTGCGCACGTCGCGGCGTACGGAGGGGTGCAGTAAGGAATCTTGCTGCTCGTGGCCAGCAACGCCCGTGGCGGCGTTGGCCGCTGGTGATGGAGGACGACGAGGATAGCCATCGCCCGCTGGTGCCCTCTGAGTGACGCGGGCGGCAACCGTGGCCCGGTGCTTAGCGTGAGCCTGACGTGCGTCAACCATGGAAGCGTTGAAGTAGCGGTGGATTGATCGCCGGAAGAGAAGATCTGGCGCACCCCTACCGTGGCGAGCCAAATGTCGGATTTCGGGTTCCGCAAACCCTTGAGAGGTTCGAACTCTGGGGTGCGTGTGGAGATCTCAACCTACCCAGCCTGCTACTCGCAAAACCTCAAAGCCTAGCGCATCGAGCTCAAAGGGAAAGAGAGATACATCAGTTTATCCTGGTTTGGGCCACCTTGCGGTGTAATACCCTACTCCAACTTTTTGGTGGATTGCCTTGAGCGGCTGAGGATGAACTAGTACAGTGGATGAACAGCCTTAGGAGGTGAGGTGTCCTTGAGCTCAAGTGAGCTGGTGAGATGGTGAGGGTGGAATGGATTCGATGGATCTGGATCGGTCCGCCCCGTTATATGGTGTTGGCTAGGTCCTATATATAGTGGCCTTGGTCCTCTTCCCAAATGTTGGCAGGAAGGGATCCCACAACAGCCAGATTTGAAGGGAGACAACAAGTACATCGTACCCTGACTAAAGTGGTCTTCGCCTGCGAAAATCCTTTGGTCATGACGTTGTGGTGGGCTCGGCGATGACCTCCATCCTGTCGTCCTGGCAGTCTTGGTCTTGTTGCATCGAAATGGAAACCTTTGGCTGATTCCTCGGGACTCCACGCCTGCTACTTTCCTCCTATGCACCAAAGAGGAACTGGTACACTGCGCCTGCTGGTGCCCGCCTGGCCTTGGTCATCATGGCTCACGTCAGCTGAGCCTCGTGAGGTGCACCTTGCATAGAAATCTCAGCTCCTCGGGGGCCAGCCTGAGGAAGCCGATCCACTTGGAGGTCTTGGTGTCGTCCACCTCGCGAGGCTTGGCCCCTTGCGAGTGTCTTGAGTTGTTGATGCTGAGGCTAGGCTGTACCAGGCCGTTGATGGAGCCACACAGTGGGCCGCGGGCAGGCAGGTCTGGGTACCCCAGTATCCAGAGCACCGATAGATGACCTAAGGTTTGTCAATCCGTGGGAGGCGTAGGATGAAGATGGTCTCTCTCAAACAACCCTGCAACCGAATAACAAAGAGTCTCTTGTGTCCCCAACACATCCAACAATGGTAAATTGTATAGGTGCACTAGTTCGGCGAAGAGATGGTGATACAAGTGCAATATGGATGGTAGATATAGGTTTTTCTAATCTAAAAATATAAAAACAGCAAGGTAGCAAGTAACAAAAGTGAGTGAAAACAGTATTGCAATGCTTCAAAACGAGGTCTAGGGTTCATACTTTCACTAGTGCAAGTTCTCTCAACAATGATAACATAATTGGATCATATAAGAATCCCTCAATGTGCGACAAAAGTCACTTGAAAGTTCCTATCGCGGATAACATAAGATGAAATTGCTTGTAGGGAAACCACCTCAAAGTTATTCTTTCCGATCAATCCAATGAGCTATTCCTATAAGTGTCACAAACAGCCTTAGAGTTCATAGTAAAATAACACCATATGACACACATCAATCAACCCTAATGTCACCTAGATACTCCAATGTCACCACAAGTATCCGCGGGTCAATTATACGATATGCATCAAACAACTTCAGATTCATAATATTCAATCTAAACACAAACAACCTCAAAGAGTGCCCCAAGATTCCTACAGGAGAAACAAGGACGAAAACATGCATCAACCCCTATGCATAATTACCCCAATGTCACCTCGGGAATCTGCAAGTTGAGTGCCAAAACAATCAATAGAATACCCCATTGTCACCACGGCTATCCCACGCAAGACATACATCAAGTGTTCTCAAATCCATAATAGTATTCAATCCGATAATAGTGAAACCTCAAAGGTAAAACTCAATTCATCACAAGAAGGTAGAGGGGGAGAAACACCATATGATCCAACTATAATAGCAAAGCTCGCGGTACATCAAGATCGTGCCATATCAAGAACACGAGAGAGAGAGAGAGAGAGAGAGACCAAACACATAGCTACTAGTATATACCCTCAGCCCCGAGGGTGAACTACTCCCTCCTCGTCATGGAGAGCACCGAGATGATTCATATGGCCACCGGTGATGACTCCCCCCTCCGGCAGGGTGCCGGAATAGGGTCCCGATTGGTTTTTGGTGGCTATAGAGGCTTGCGGCGGTGGAACTCCCAATCTAGGTTTGCTTCTGGGGATTTCTATATTTATAGGAATTTTTGGCACCGAGAACAAGTCAGGAGGGGTCCATGAGGCGACCACAAGGGTGGGGGCGCGCCCCCTGTCCTTGTGGTGGCCTCGGGACTCTTCTGCTCCATCTCTGATGCTCCGTGGGCTTATTTTGGTCCATAAAAAATCATCGTAAATTTTCAGCTCGTTTGGACTCCGTTTGATATTCCTTTTCTGCGAAACTCAAAAACAAGGGAAAAATAGAAACTGGCACTGGTATCTCGGTTAATAGGTTAGTCCCAAAAATCATATAAAATAGCATATAAATGCATATAAAACATCCAAGATGGATAATATAATAGCATGGAATAATAAAAAGTTATAGATACGTTGGAGACGTATCAAGCATCCCCAAGCTTAATTCCTGCTCGTCCTCGAGTAGGTAAATGATAAAAACAGAATTTTTGATGTGGAATGCTACCTAACATATTTATCCATGTATTTTTTTTCTTTATTGTGGCAAGAATAGATCCATAAGATTCAAAACAAAAGGTTAATACTGACATAAAAACAATAATACTTCAAGCATACTAATAAAGCAATTATGTCTTCTCAAAATAACATGGCCAAAGAAAGCTATCCCTACAAAATCATATAGTCTGGATATGCTCCATGTTCATCACACAAAATATTCAGATCATGCACAACCCCGATGATAAGCCAAGCAATTGTTTCATACTTTTGATGTTCTCAAACCTTTTCAACTTCCATGCTATACATGAGCGTGAGACATGGACATAGCACTATAGGTGGAATAGAATATGGTGGTTGTGGAGAAGACAAAAAGAAGGAGATAGTCTCACATCAACTAAGCGTATCAACGGGCTATGGAGATGCCCATCAATAGATATAAATGTGAGTAAGTAGGGATTGCCATGCAACGGATGCACTAGAGCTATAAGTGTATGAAAGCTCAAAAAGAAACTAAGTGGGTGTGCATCCAACTTGCCTGCTCATGAAGACCTAGGGCAATTTGAGGAAGCCCATCATTGGAATATACAAGCCAAGTTCTATAATGAAAAATTCCCACTAGTATATGAAACTGGCAACATAGGAGACTCTCTATCCTGAAGATCATGGTGCTACTTTGAAGCACAAGTGTGGTAAAAGGATAATAGCATTGCCCCTTCTCTCTTTTTCTCTCATTTTTTTGTTTTTTGTTTTTTTGGGCTCTCCTTTTTTTGGCCTCTTTTTTATTTTTATTTTTCGTCCGGAGTCTCATCACGACTTATGGGGGAGTCATAGTCTCCATCATCCTTTCCTCACTGGGAAAATGCTCTAATAATGAAGATCATCACACTTTTATTTACTTACAACTCAAGAATTGCAACTTGATACTTAGAACAAAATATTTGTTGGGCACAACATCTGCTGGGCCACGAGCAGGGGGCCCGCTCCCCCTCGGGTAGCGGCATTGGGCACAACATCTGTTATGCATTGGATATCCACTTTTGCAAGCACAAGATCAATCGATTAGTCGAAGTCTATAACACCCAAGGAACCACATAGTATAGAATTGTGTACTGATTACCTTGGGGGCATCGTGGCTGGCTTCAAAGCCGAGGTCCCACCCTCCCGGAGGGAAGTCGTTCTTGGACGGCTTGAACAGTAGTGTCCACATTCCGACCAAGGTGGAGTGGAAGAAGTGGTGGATAAGCACTGTGTCCTTAGGCTTGCACGCCCACATCTGGGTGGCCTAGGCTTGGAGCGGGAGCACGCAACGGTGGAGCATCACATTTACCACGTCCACCATCTGGAGGTTTCTCTGATCAACCCACCACTTGTTCTTCAGGGCCAGCGCCTTCACCTCCCCTGGATTCCCCCAGGCCAAGCCCTTCTTCTTCCAGGAAACAAATTTCCTCGAAGACCAAGAGTAAGCAGCTAGGTGATGTAGAACCACTCGTGTTGCCTTGATGGTCTCCCCGAAAGTACCCTTGAACCAGTCCACCTTCTGGTTCCCGCTGATCATCCCACCTCCACACTCCGTGATCTTGGCGCCACTGGACTTCGGCTTGATGCCAAAGATCTTTAGCCATAGACTGAAGTGCGGCTTGATGCAGAGGAAGGCCTGGCATACCGTAATGAAGGAGGCAAGGTGGAGGATGGACTTGCAGGTTAGGTGGTGGAAATCCAGCCCATAGAAGAACATGATCCCGTGCACAAAGGGGTGCAGCAGGAACCCTAGGCCTCTGACGAGGTAGGGAATGAAGACCACCCTCTCCCCTGGATTGGGAGCGGGTACCGGTTGGTTGGGGTGTGGCGCTCAGGCGTTGACCTCGGCAGGGATGTGCCCTGCACTCACTACAAAAAAATACACTGCCGTGATGATACGTGTTTGTCATAGTAGGTCACGTTTTCTGTCATGCATGTACATCCATGATGATTTTATGACAGAATCAAGATAGTCATACCTGTGCTGTCGTAGAAGTGTTCCATGACATTGCCCAAATTATCATCACGGAAGTGTCCACTTCCATGACGATAAATCACGCGTCATGGAAGTGCTTTCGTCAAGGGTTACCGACACGTGGTATCCACTGTAACGGGTCTCCTTTAAGCTATCAGGTCCGGTTTTGGATCCAATACCCGCTAATAGCCACGACCAATGGGGATTTTCCACGTGTAAATTTCTCATTGGCCGGAGGAACCACGTGTTCGCTCACCGTTGGGATAGATGTCATCCACTCACTGGACCGAAGGCGCCTATGATACATCGACACGTGACATGGCCCAACAGAGGCCCATTCCAGTGAAAAGGCTGGCCCGTTTGACTTGGTCAAAAGGTAGTGGGTCGGCCCACGGAAAGCCTATTAACGACCTATTCGCATATAGCCCATTTACTGCCCGCGAACTCTCGACCCGTTACGGCCTACCGGAATTTGGCCTAGTAACGTCATCTGGGTTGTCCAATATGATTCCATCCCGTTGTAACTTCCGGCCCATGTATGGCCCATGACGTCTTTCGTCCCATATGACTCCCTTCGTAACTCTTGGCCCATTGACGGGCCGTGGTGAAACCAGCCCGTAATGAACAGTGTATCGCTTTATACCCATTAATGGCCCATTATTCCATTGGGCCATTTCCACCCTGTGTTACCTTTCGGCCTTCTCAGGGCCCATTTATTCTTGGGCTCATTTCCAGCATTCGGTTACTTACGGCCCGTTACTCGCCCTTTCTGCTTGTGGGCCAAATTCAGCCCGTGGTTACAGTCGGCCCACTTGTGGCCCGTTAATCCGTTGGGCCGTTTTCATAGCGTCATCAAATAGGGCCTATTAACGGCCCGTTATGATCAGACCATAAAACGTACAATTTCCACTCTAGCCCGTTTACGGCCCATTTTGCGGACCGTTATTGGTCCACGAATAGTACGGCCCATGTTTGGCGAAACGATGATACGGCCCGTACAAGGCCCATAAATTAGGCAGCCCGTAGAAGGCCCATGGATCCTATGGCCCGTAGAAGACCCATTGATCATCTGTCCTGTAGAAGGCCCATGGATCATACAGCCCGTGGAGGGCCATGGTCACTACAAAAGGAAGCAGGACCATGGTTACAATAGTCCGTGTGTTGACATGGTTATTGTGGCCTAGTTATAAAAATAGGCCACCAGAAAAACGCGGAAAAAGAACTGCAGTGACTACAAGAAAAGAACTAAATAAGACAATAAGGAAATAAATAAGCAAGCAACTAACGCTAGGCTATTATGGTTATTACACATATTACATCCACTGGGCATCAAAGTTCGCCACCAGTGCAAATATAGGGAACAAAGCAGCATACATACACTGGCCGTCTAAATTGCCCAGCAATGCAAATAAACGCGGCTGCAAAATGAGTCCATAACTGAAACAACTTTAGAAGAGTTCAAGAAACATTATCCTGGGTATCCACCATGCTGGCAATAAGCTTAGCAAGCTTATTAGCTCTGTCCTGTTTGGCGCTAAAATCCTCCAACGCTTACTGTTGCACCAGAAAGTATGCATCTAAATGCTCCAATGACTTCCGCAGTCCTTCGGCTTCTTGTCGCAGCACCCCTGGTCGATGTATTTCAGCTTGTAGTTGAGACTTAAGAAACTGAATTGATTCAGACAGTGAGTTTGAATAGCGTGTGCCAGCGGTAGTGACATGTAACTCGAACACTATACCAAGACAAGACTTTGGGGTTGTCTCACTATCTTCAAGATAGTTTTCCTTAGCTGTTTTGTTAGCTTTGTTGGAAACCAACAAGGATGTCTCACTATCATGAACCTTATCTGCATTACTTCCTTTACAATTGCTTAATAAGGCACTCTTCCCCAATATTCTGTCAGCATTCTAAAAGAAGAAACAAGCATACACATAACAGGTTTAGCATGTACTAGTATATGAAACTCATTTCGATGAACCAGTTCATTAGTAAGGTGGACAGGATTAAACTACCAAGTCTTCTATTGCCAAGTAGTACATAATAAAAGCATCAAACCAACATATATCTATGTCCTATGGTCACTTCATTGTCTTGCCAAATCAAAATAGAGACATGGTTCAAATCATATCATTTCAAGACAAAGCAGCACTGAAAGAATACAAAGCATGGGAAACTACACGACACAACAAGATTTCAGATGGGTACCACGGGTCTACATGTACAACAACACTATGGCTCTATTGTGATGCGAGTAATGTGCATGATATGAGAAGTCAACTATATACAAAATTGAAATTGAAATCAACAGAGCTATTTATAAGAGCAAACCTGTTAAAGAAACATGCGTAAACATACCTGTTGTGCCATTGGAGTTTCGATTGGATCCTTCAATTTGAAAATAAGTTTGTATTAGTAAACACAGTGATACAAGAGCAAAGCAGTATGCATGATAGCAATGGAATCTTAAATGGGAACGGTTGTTCTTCAGGTTTAAGCACTTGTTCTACATGAACAGAGTACAGTAAGACGCAGGCATATAGTACTTCAAAATAAATAATGAGCTCATTGACCTTACCACATTCTTCGTTCGAGACCAGTACAGAACAAGGCGTTCCTAGTCATCGTCCAGTAAATGTGTCTGGGGAGAACATAAGGGAATTTGATGAGTTTCATTGCCACTGAAGTACGTTTTCTTCACGTAATTCCGATACTGCCACCAAGCATTCTTGAAGATAGCAGAGGTATTAGCACAGGTTACCTCATGTTGTGTTTCCAAATCGGTCCTTCTCTATAGAGAAAATGGGAAAATTTATTGTATTATAACAATCATGGAGGTAGAATGTATGGGACAAAGCAAAGTAATTGCCATGAATAACATTACATACACATAACTCTTGGACAAACACCTGCAACTGGCATTTTCCTTCATCTTCAGTATAATATTTCCATGATGGGAAGATATGTACATAGGATTTAACAACATCAAATGCGATAGATGCTTAACTACGAATGGCTTGTTGTGCTTCCTCCATAGGAATAGGTGTACTAACTAGTGGAGTTGGGGTTCGCCGTGGTAGTATTGGCGCTTTGGGCACTGGAGATGCCATACTAACTGCTCTTGTTTGGGAGCTCTGTGGTGGAGATGGTGCTATGTCAACAGGAACTGGGTTACTATCTACTGGGCTTGGAGTTAGATTTGGTGAAGCTGATTCTTTGTCCATCGCAGTAGGGGTACAATCTGTGAGAGTCTGGGTTATGTGTGGTAGGGATGGTTCTCGTGCATGTACAACCGGGGTGCTATCTCCACCAAGAGGTAGCACTGTTTTATTTGAAGACCGTGTTTTTACTCCGCTAGATACTGCCATCACCCGCTCCAATTCAAATGGCTAATAAACAGGAAATATAGTTGAATGTACAAACATTGTATGAGAGACAGATGCAATAGATAGTGTGGAAAAAAGAGGGCATGAAATAGTTGACATGTATATTGTTTAACTAAAAAGGATAGCATGACATAATTTCACATATATGATGTCTATCTAAACTAGATAGCATAGCATGACATAATTCAAAGATATGATGACTAACTAAACAGGATGGCATGAGATAATTATATGATGTCTTTAGTAAACAGGTTCGCATGACATAATTCACATACATGTTATCTAAGTAATTAGGATCGCATGATTTAATTCACATATGTGATTTATGTGCTAAGTAGAGGGCATTCACATATATGATGTCTGAACTAAGAACATGGTGTTGAATATTGTGGATATGATGTCTAAACTATGCAATGCAAGACACCATATGCATGATATGAGCAGTATAACCATGCAAAGTTAGAGCATACACCTCAGCGCGGGAATAGGACTGGCCATCTATCTCTGAATCCATCTCTGAGGAGCTATCGAGAACCAACAAGAGATCTACTTCGACAGGTAGCACTGTCTGCTCTGAAGACCTTCTTTTCACTCCAGATTTTTCCGTCACCCACTCAAATGGCTGATTCACAGGAAGAGTAGTTTAATGTACAAACATTGTCGACAAATGGAAATGAAGAAAAGGATGGGCAAGATATCACTCAAATATATGATGCCTGGTTAAACAGGATGGCATTGCATATTTCACATATATTATGGCTGGCTAAAAGAGATGAGACTGCATAATTCCCATATATGATATAGAAACTAAACAGGTGGCATTACAGAACATGTGTAAACTAAGCAGATGACATATATGATGTCGAAAGTAGGCACTGCAAGGCAACATATGCATGATATGACTAACATCATCATGCCAAGTTAGAGCAAACACCTTGGGGGTAAATAGGAGTGGTTAGCTGCGTCTGAATCCGCCTCCAAATAGATATCTTCCTCTGGATTACAATCTGGGGAGGGGGGAGGGTTTGCCATTGAACCTACCATGGAGCGATGTCTGCATGACATTGCATTGCTGCGCAAAACTCTTCTCTTTTTCTCTACATGTTCAGCATGACTGTGTAAAATATCTGACATGCATACAAAAAAATATACTGAGATTATGTAAGGAGAGCATGCAAAAATCTAGAGTGATGGTAACAACGAGTGGATGGATCCAAAAATAATGATAGCAGGCTGATGATAGCTTTAATTCAATAAAAAGATAGATGATGATTGCTTTACTATTTCTTTCCCACCCAAGATGAACAATATAGGCAGATATACTATTCATTGCTACCTCGATATGTGCCAGATAATAGATAGAGATACTATTCATTGCTGCCTCGATATGTGCCCCACAACTTATTTTAAAACTCAAGTTTGAACATTAATTTGGACCTGACTTGGAGTCTAAGAGGTGAACAGGATGAAAGGTAATATTAAGCAATGCATAATATAAGCAGACACAAAAGAATGCAACCTCTCTTGTGGACCCGTGTACTCCTCAGGTTCATCTGCTGAGTTGATGATGGTGATGCTGTTGTGGTGGGTGCCGGCGGTAGGGAAGGAGATCTGAGGCAGCGAAAGATGTTCAGGAGTTGTGATGTATGGTTTGGTGGATGCTTCTGCTGGTGGAGCAGCTCAGGTGAGGTGGACGACATTGCGGCAGGAGCAGGACAAACCACACAAAGTTTTCTTCGGCACCTACATGTAACTAAAGTAATTCTGTAAGGGCTCCTTTGGCTTGCAGGATTCTAAAAAACGCAGGGATAAGAAAAACACCGGAATAGGATAGGAATGCACATGGGAAACAGAGCATTTGTAAACACAAGATTTTTGTCAACTTGGGTGTTTGGTTCACATGAATTGGAAGAGCAGAGGAATGCAAAGAAACATGGCCAAATTAAAGTGAAATTGTATGAAAGCATGTACAGTTAGAATGCTATTCTGCCACTAATGCACTTGTCTTGTTTTGATGCATAGAATATTGAAAAGTAGGTCCAGGTGGATGTTTTGCTCCATTCCTTTCAAAAAAATGCATGAATTATTGAATAGTAGATTGCCATAGGAAAATTTCCTATTGCTATGTTTTTGCTTTGAACCAAAATAGCCCTAATGGATGGACATGAATGTAGAGTAATAAGTGATGTGACAAGTGCACAACCTCTTTGTCGTAGCTGTGTCGACCTCGACATCATTGGGTTCATCGCCGAAGAAGTTGAGGCAGAGGTGGCTGTCGAAGGTGTGGAGGAAGATCAGAGGAATCTGTAGATGGCGTCCAGGGCACTGCTCTGTTGTGATGGATGGCTCCATTGTTGGAGCAGCTGCGGCGAGCCGTAAGACGTTGAGGCTGAAGCAGTACAAGACAGACATTGTTAATCTCAAGTGGGATTCTAAAAGCATCTCCAATAGATGATGTAAAATACATTACCAAAAAGTGATAGATGTAAAATTTACATCACCAAAAACACCTGACTACAACAGATGAGGTAAAAATTGTTGACTCTGGACTTAACTATTGAAACTGAAATTTACCATGGAATCTGACTATTACTGTCGAAACTGAATGCACTAGTAGCAGAGAGGCACTTCACATGTAGTTTAGGCCGCTCGAGCACTAGTAGTAGAGAAACAATGATCTAAATCAGCATGCGATCAACGGGGAACACAATAGCAGATAGCAGCCAGAGCAGCAATGCCTGGAGGAGCAGCACGAACTAGAGCCAGAGCAGGAACTTGTGTAGCTGCAGCAGCACGTGTACCAGCATCAGCAGCACGAGCAAGAGCAAGAACAGAGAAGTAGCATGAGCGAGGGGGAGAGCAGAGCAACAGCGCGAGCGAGCAAGTGAGGGCTGGATCAGCAGCAGCAGCATGAGCGAGCGAGGGCTGGAGCAATAGCAGTAGTAGTGCGAGCGAGCACCAGAGCAGCAGCAGTGCGAGCGAGCAAGCGAGAGCCGAAGCAGCAGTAGCAATGCGAGCAAGAGTCGGAGCAGTAGTAGCAGATCCGGCTGGTATGAATGCCGCCGCCGAAGTGGCCTCGCGCTGGGGGAGAGCCGCCGTGGAGATGTCGCCCACAGCACCGACTTCGAGGTAGCCGCGCCATGGGGGTGCGGGATGGAGCATCGTCAGTGCCGGGAGGTCAAGTTAAGGAGAAGGTGCGATGCGATGAATGTACAACCTCTTTGGTGGCGCCGAGTAGGCCTCGGCTTCATCCGAGGAGTTGGTGAGGATGATGCGGTTCCGGTGGAGCAGGTTAAGGTGCCACCGTGGGGATGGAGCTGCCGCGATAGATGAGGCAATCATTGGAGCAACTCCTTGGAGGTGGAGGACAGGGCGGCTGAACCGGCGGGACGACGGATCCTCATCCGGGGAGGTGGATGAGGGACGTCAAGCTATTTGTATGGACGATGTCATTGGGGAAGAGGCTCCAGCTGGGAAACCATGAGGTGGCGGATGGAGGAGGGTGGGGTTTCGTGGCTGGAGCAGAGAGGTTATAGCGGCCTGGGATTTCGAATGGCGAAAAGGAGGCGATGGGAGGGGGGAACCATGACTTAGGGACGCACTTGTCCAAAATGTAGGGTGTATTACAAAAGTACCCCCACCGATTTGAACTAGCGGCCCTTTTAGCTCAGGGTTAGAAGGGGGATTTCGCATGCCGAGATTTGGCAGCTGGAGGGAGTTTTCGCGCGCGTTGTAATTTCGGGATAGCAAGGCGCGGGTTGTGAAGGCGCGCGTTTTGGGAGCACGATATCTGAATTTTCGGGATATAACAACGCACGGGTTGAATTTTCGGTACAAGCCTAATGTGTAATATTGTACGTACCAAATCAATTCGCACTTCCCTCAATTTAAAAAACAAAAAAAGCTATTCACACCACACAAAGAGAGAGTCTTTTCCCGTTTTACTGTACAAATGCTATTCAAAGCTACGTATGAATCCATGTTATGTCCAATTAAATTTTTTCGCTATCTGTATAATGCATGTAACCTACTCATACCAACATTTAAGCATTCCAAATGTCTATACTGCCGCTGCAATTCGAACTAGATTTGAATTTGTTTCTCTATTTGAATAAGAATCTACAATCATGATTGTTGCCAACTTAAACCATCATTCGTGTATTATCTTAACAACACACCATATGATTACTATAGAGATATATAAGAACTCGAATTCAAATTTTTGAACACACTTAATGTTGATTCCAAATAATAGTACATTTGATGCACTAACTAGATACTCGTGATCTAAACCATGTTCCATACGTACACCATGTTTTTCACACAAGGTATAGTAACCCGCCCCCTACATTATGACAAGTATTTAGCCCTAAGCTGCAAAGCCACACATTATCCCAAATTATAATCAATGCTCTATATATTATATGTAGTATAACATGTTAATAACCACTCCATGCGTATCGCCATTATATATATTCATGCATGCGTCGGTTTAATACACGATGATATCTTCTTCAAATATCTGAATCCAATTTTTTATAATGAATTATGATCTTTGTTTGTCTTTAACACCTTCACGATCCTCTTCTCTTTGTAGCTAGCTAGCGCTAACTTTCTATCGTGCATATGCACACGCCCGCCCCCTCTCACCCTCCCACAGCATCCCCTCCATCACGCACATTCTTTTCTCTTTAGGTCGTTCACCCATGGTGTGTGTAGGCCACCTGGCTCCTTCTTTCTGGTACACACCGGCCGATATACCTCTGTAGCCAAGTGTGCCTACCACAAACACACACTTCCCCTCTTTTCTTCTCACCGTCCATGCCCCCTATGTCCAATACGGTCCCACGCAGGTGCACACTCCCGCCCCTATTTTCATCGATCTCATACTCACACACTCCTCCCCCCTCGACATAGTAGGCCTCTCGCACCACCTCCTAGCTGCACCCCTCTCCACATGTCCGTCTCTTCGGACCTTATTTTCTTCTAACAGATGCATGCATGTATACGTACCGATCTCCCTACATATAGCTAGCTAGGTCGACTATAATTCTTTTTCCCTGCGCACCGATCGACTTACCTCACTAGTTATGTCTCTCCCTTTCTCAGACACACGACGATTGATCTTCCTATGTAGTTACGTCCACTTACCACAACCATATCGTCCTCCCTCATCATCCTTGCATACCTCCCGACCCGTCTCTCACATGCACGAGCATAGATAGACATACATCCCCTCTCTTATTGATATTGCACTCGTACCCTCCGTTTGTCTAGCAGGCCTCTCCCACCATTTGTGAGAAGCCACTCCACCACCAACCCTCCGACATTCTACCTTTGTCTTTCTCCCAACCTTATTCCTCTGCTACACATATGCATGGATGCTGATCGATCTTCCTCGATACATAGCTAGGTCTCTCTCCTTCTCCACACATATACTAGTCAATCTACCTCTCTATAGTTAGGTCTCAGCCCCCTCCACCCCGCCCCCACACTGATAGTCGAACATTGTAGGTAGGTATCCATGTCACAGAGAAAAACTGCACCTCTGCCCTCTCACATTTCAGTAGGCCAGCCGCCCTATATCTTTGATGTGGGCAAACACAAATTCAATGGCACTCTTTATCGATCGTGCACCCACACACTTCATCCCTATTATCGATTCTATCGATATCTCATGCCGATGATCCCTCCACTATCTTCTCATGAATCGCTCCCTCTATATATGATATATCCATGACTCTATTTCACACACATTGCATATATTATGTTTTTTTGATTGGGATATCATCGACACATTGCCTCTGTTTCGCACAAACCATCTCTCTCACACCCACCCATGTACGAGCCTGCACCTAAAGAAGAGGTGCACGCACTCCCTCAAAAAATAAGAAGAGGTGCATGCACGATGCACGTACTAGCATCTCATTCCCGGCCATACCCGTGTGGGTACACGGTGGAGTTCATTTGATGCATGTAGCTGTTGTTTACTCGAAGGAGGGTCCTGTACCACGCGTAGACGGAACAAAGTTCGACTTGACGCATTAGTATTAAATAAAGTTATATTCCACAATGGCACGTACTAAATATAAAACGATTGTCGTCGAGAAAAAAGAAAAATCCGCTCCACTATACACAATGGAGGCTGCCTGCCGGGGTTTGTCGCTCAACACACTATCTCACACAAGGCGGCGGTGGCCTCTCTCTCTCTCTCACCATTGGTCACTGATCCGGTTGCATCCCGTTCACCGGAGGAAAGGGAGGATGTGCATCGTTTGGCCGTTCGACGGCATCGAGGCAGCACGTCCTGATTTGCGGTACCCATTGTCGGTGTCAAAACCGGCGGATCTCGGGTAGGGGGTCCCGAACTGTGCGTCTAAGGTCGATGGTAATAGGAGACGGGGACACGATGTTTACCCAGGTTCGGGCCCTCTCTATGGAGGTAATACCCTACTTCCTGCTTGATTGATCTTGATGAATATGAATATTACAAGAGTTAATCTACCACGAGATCGTAATGGCTAAACCCTAGAAGTCTAGCCTATGGGATTATGATTCTACCCTATGTACTAAACCCTCCGTTTTATATAGACACTGGAGGGGACTAGGGTTGTACAAAGTCAGTTACAGAGAAAGGAATCTACATATCTGAATCACCAAGCTTGCCATACACGCAAAGGAGAGTCCCATCCAGACACGGGAAGAAGTCTTATGTCTTGTATCTTCATAGCCCAACAGTACGGCCCAAGTATATAGTCCGGCTGTCCGAGGACCCCTTAATCCAGGACTCCCTCAGTAGCCCCTGAACCAGGATTCAATGACGAGGTGTCTGGCGCGCAGATTGTCTTCGGCATTGCAAGGCGGGTTCCTTCTCCGAATACTCCAAATTAGTCTTCGAACACAAGAATCGTGTCCGGCTCTGCAAAACAAGTTCCACACACAACCATAGAGAGTATAATATTCCACGAGTTCAATCTGCTGACAACTCTTTGTAGTGTGACATCACGTCACCGTTCGGTCATTATTCGAACCGTTTTTTAGCCTGGCGCTTCATATTTCGAGGTGCTATTTTATTGGCACGTCTTGTCAAAGCAGAGATCGTGTCCCCCTTATTGCGGCATTCTCATCAATATGGGCATGGGTAACCCAACCTGCACGGCCCTTGGGGAATAGGCGAGTTTCAAGGTGAGTGGGGAGGCATATAATATTCACTGCCTTTATAAAGGGATAAGGATTCACCCCACTTTCACCCACGCCTTCTCCTTCCTCTGCCCATCCATTCTTGAGCTCCAGCACCCAAGCTTTCGCCTTCTCCGTCCAAAAAAGCACTCCAACCATGTCCGGATCTGGAGCTGGAGGCAAGTGGATGGCCTCCTCTGTCAAGGAGAAGGATATCACGAAGCTCCGGGAGGCCGGGTATCCGGCCAAGGGACAAATCGTCCCCACCCCGGAGCCCCAGGAGAGGATGGTGTTCATCTCACACTTTGTCCGTGGGCTGGGATTCCCTCTCCACCCTTTTGTCCGTGGACTCATGTTCTACTACAGGCTGGACTTCCATGATCTGGCCCCCAACTCCATCCTCAACATCTCGGCATTTATTGTTGTGTGCGAGGCCTTCCTTCGCATCCCACCTCGCTTTGGGCTATTGCTGAAGACCTTCAATGTGAAGCCAAAGGTGGTGAGCGGCCAGCAAGCAGACTACGGAGGGGCCATGGTTGGAAAGATGCCCAATGTCACCTGGCCCGAAGGCTCCTTCGTGGAGACCATTAAAGGGTGGCAGTCGGGGTGGTTTTACATCACAGAGCCGCGCGGCACCAACTGGGCAGCGGCTCCTACATTCCGCTCCGGAGTCCCGATGCGGCTTACCTCCTGGTAAGAGAAAGGCCTGACCCGGTCTTCCTCGGATGAGCTGATGGCGCTCTAGACGCGCGTTCAGAACATGATAAACAAGAAAATCAAGCTCGTCAACGTGATCCAGGTGATGCTTGTTCGCTGGATCCTTCTGTGCCAAAGCCGGACTTGCCATCTATGGGAGTTTGATCCGGCCAAGCACCAGACCCTACTGGAGCTCTTCGACACGACACACAAAGACATCTCGAAGGTGCTCTTCAAGGCCAACGAGGCGCCGTCGCCCACGACCGAGGATCGCGAGCATGATCTAACTCACCCTGCTAATCCGGTAAGTTCTTTCATGCTTTCAAGGTATACCCTTTACTTGCATATTCGAGGAAGGCATCTAAGCCTCCTTATTAATTTTGCAGACCTGGACAGAGATGGCGGAGCGGATTAACTGTCCAGCTCTGCTGCCCAAAGACCCAGCAATCCCACTTTTGACGAAGATGTTGGTTCCGGCGCCTTATCAGGCACCGGAGAAGAAGGCCAATAAGAAGACTAAGGGGACCAGAGGTGGTCTCCGTCGCAAGGGCAATTCGGACATGATGTCCAAAGAAGCCGAGGCTCACTCCTCCGCCGCCGATGATGACGAGGAAGAGGAGGAGGAGGAAGAAAGCCATTCCCCCCTGCAGGGGGAGAAAGAAGAGGACGGCCCCCATGCGTCTAGAAGGCGAGGCGCCCAAGAAGGGGAAAACATCCCTTCCGGACAGCTCCGCAGCGGCCACCGACAGCAGCTGGGAGTGGGAGCCCAGGGACAAGCCCCTGGCCAAATCGTAAGTGTCCGGACACGTTTATATGTCCGACCTCTTTATTTCATTGTTTTAATGTGCTGGATTATGTATTTACAGTCCGACTCGGTCCAACCTCGAGCTATCCTCCTCTTCGGAGGGTTTGCTGGATCCAGAGGCGATAGACAGCGGGTCCCTTCCGGTGGCCTCCTCCCCCAAGGCCGTGGACAACACCGAGGTGTTGTCTCGAGGGATCCCACTCCAGGGAGAGGCTCAGGAGGCCGTCCTGGCTGCGCTGGAGGTTGAAACCTCGGTTGTCGAACACATGGGGGAACAAACCCCCATGGACACCGACGGTGGGGGCCATATCAAATTTGGCCCTCAGCCGAATACAGTTCCGGAGACCCATGCGGTTCTGGAATCAGGCAGTTCGCCTCTTTCAAAAGAGGGAGGCGCACCTACTCCATCTGTGACCTCTGTCCATCCAGAGGCACCAGAGAGTTTACTGGAAGCGCTGCAAGGTGCTTCCATTGTTGAAGAACATCGTACCCTTATGGGTATGGTGATTGAGAGGATCCGGTCCGTGAAGAGCGGATTGACCGAAGCGTGCACAAGCCTTCTAACAGGCTTTGAGGTAAGTAACGCAACTATAAAAATAATGTCACAATATAGACAGTAGCCCCTGATACTCTATCCGGTGTTCGGAAAGAAAAGCTGAACAGAGGATCAAATAATTTTTGCAGGAGTCTAACTTAATATTGCTTATGTGAATAAGCAGGCATCGCTGCTGGCTGCAACCTCGCATACTGCGGAGGTCTCCGGACTAAAGCAAAGTCTGGAGCGGACCGAGGAGGAGCTCGGCCGTGTTAAAAAGCAGTTGGAGGATAGCCGAGGTATGCAAGAATCTTGTATACAGTCAGGAAGGATGAATAAATTATAGTGGTTGAACTGCCATTTTATTTGTTAGGAGTGGCGACCGAGGTGGAAACCCTCAAGAAGGCACTGGCCGAGGCCGAGGAGAAAGTGGCCAAGGAGAAGGCCGCATGTGAGAAGGACGAGGCTTGGGTCAGCGAGGTCCAGCAGGAGCTCTAGGACGCCATCAAGAAATGTGAGTCCTTGGAGCGTGACCTTGCGGATCAAAAGTCCGAACTAGACAAGGCTGTCCAGAATGCACACGATGCTCGGGTTGAAGCCCAAGGCGCCCTCCAAGAAACCCAGGAGGCCAGGAAAATCGCGGCGGGTAAGGCCTTTATTATGCAGAGCAAATATTTGAAGAAAAGGTTGCTATTACTGACCCGGATTCGGAGTTCTCCAGGGGCGTTTGTGCATCTGCCGCGCATCATTTCAGACACTGCGGAATTCTTCCGAGCCGGAGAGGGGAGCTCTACGGAGGCGTTATTTTGGTCGCAATACCTTGCACCAGAATACCCGGTGCCGTTGAGCGACCAGCTAAAACAGTCGATTGAACTGCACAAAGTGGCCGAACTAGCCATGAAGGATTTGATAATCCGGCTATGGCCTGCCGAAGCCATCCCCAGCAGCTACTTCGGGCTCGTGAAGCGGCTGGTTAGTTCCTGCCCTCGGCTGGATGCCATCAAGCGATCGGTCTGCATTGAAGGCGTGCGCATGGCCTTCGCCCGAGTCAAGATGGACGCCGTGAAGGTTGCGACCAAGGGGCCGCCCGTGGGCAAGGAGCACCGCACGCCTGAGCTGTATTTTCATAATGTCATGGAGGGGTCCCGTATTGTAGCAGAGCGGTGTGCAAAGGATGTTATATTTCCATGAATGTATTCACGTTATCCTGTCATGTATTATGAAACAAGATCGTTATGTAATATAATGCTTGTTATTTAAAATTTTACCTCATGTGCGGCCGTATTGTGAAATCCGAGAGTTGGCCAGTCATCGGCTTCTGCCCCCATGTAGATAGTACGGGGGTGTTCGGGATAAATCTAAACACTCTTTACTCCAAAGTTTGGTCCTTAAAGGAGGTGTTTAGCGCAACGAACAAGGCAATCGGACTATGCGTCTTTACCACCCTCACTTAGCCATGGGAGTTTGATAATAGAAGTTTAGGTGCAGCCCCTAGTGTTCGTAAATCGGAACTTGGGATGCTGTAAACACCTGATCGGACAAAAAACCGATTCCTCGCATAATGCAAAAAAAATCTCTAAAGATTTGAAACCTCTCGAATAGCTGACCCGCTCTCGCATTATCATGATAGTCAGTTTTCGACTTTCTCTACTGAGGTGCTCATCCGGATGAACCAGGACACAATCGCAGTAGTTCTCCCTTTACTACCCTAGCCGATATAGTAGAACATAAGGTAGTAAACACAGGAGCCAAGCAACCCAACTATTGACCAAAGACATGATTCAGAGCCAATGCATATAATGCTATAAGTTCGGGGTGTCGAGCTATACTGTAAAAAAGTGTTCGGACATTGTTGCCGTATTACGGAGCATAATGAAGCCCCTGGCAAACTAAATCGTACCGGAGTGTACGGGCGCAATTTGATAAAAATACCAAGACAATGAAAAAATGAAATAATAGGCTAATGTTGCAAAAATTCGGCTGTAGACTATTTTTCATTGTAGTTTGATTAATACGTCAAAGCATATGTTGTACAAGTAATGCGATAAGCACTAGGGCTATTTAACATGCCCCAACCAAGGGAGATCTGCGTGCGGGTCCTCAAGACAGGTATAATGATTATTTAAAGAAACCACCTGGAAATTTTGCCATACGTCAATGCTTCTTGCCGTCTTGGTGTACCCGTCCCTCTATAGGTCCGTCGAGCAGGTCACCAGGAACTACCTGGGAAAGAAAAGAGACCTGAAAAGAAAAAGGAAAAGTAAAAGTATGCGGATCCAGGAGCGGTTGACACATATTATGGACCGCGATCTAGTTGTGCCTCCGTATATGCCCATGGTATTTTGAGTGCGTAGTTATGTACGCGCGACACGAGTGCCACCACTTGGTCGGGACTGGGACGGAGGCCAAATTGCTAGTCAAGCTCTAGACGAGCTGGACTCTCCTGTTGCACAGTAGTTCGGACTCGCTTGACGGTGTCCAGGATCTTGGCTTTCAAATTGAGGTTCTGCCTGAAAAGGCTACTCTGTACTTCTGCTGCAAGGGCGGCGGTGTGCTCCTCAGTGCGGAGGGAGCGTTTCGTGTTTCCATTGACTGTTATAACACCGCGTGGTCCGGGCATCTTGAGCTTGAGATAGGCATAGTGCGGCATCGCATAGAATCGAGCGAATGCGGTTCATCCGAGCAGTGCGTGATAGCCACTGCAGAATGGGACTAGTCGAAGATCAATTCTTCGCTTCGGAAATTATCCGGAGATCCGAAGACCACTTCAAGTGTGATTGAGCCCATACAGCAGGGCTCTATGCCTGGTATGACACCTTTAAAGGTAGTTTTGGTGGGTTTGATCCTTGAGGGATCGATATCCATTTTGCGCACTGTATCTTGATAAAGCAGGTTCATGCTGCTGCCACCGTCCATGAGGACTCGCGTCAGATGGAACCCATCAATAATTGGGTCAAGGACCAGTGCGGCTAAACCGCCATGACGGATACTGGTCGGATGATCCCTGCGATCAAAAGTGATCGGGCAGGATGACCATGGATTGAACTTTGGGGCGACTGGCTCTATGGCGTAGACGTCTCTAAGTGCACGCTTGCGCTTCCTCTTGGGGATATTGGTACCATATATCATGTTCACTGTTTTGACTTGCGGGGGAAACTTCTTCTGTTCCCCTGTGTTTGGTGGCCGAGGCTCCTCATCATCGTCCTTGCTTTGGGACCCCTTCTCCTTGTTCTCGGCATTTAACTTGTCGGCCTGTTTGAAGACCCAACACTCTCTGTTGGTATGTTTGGCTGGTTTATCAGGGGTGCCGTGGATTTGATATGGACGATCGAGTATGCGGTCCAAACTGGACAGGCCTGGATTGTTTATTTTGTATGGCTTCTTCCGCTGACCGGACTTAGAGCCTGAATCCGTCATTGACTGTCGTGTCTTCGGTGTTGTCACCGTTGTTTCGACCCTTGTGTCTATTGTGTTGGGGCTTGTCGTTGCTGTTTCTGGCTTCAGAAGTTCTAGGTTCACCTGTGTTCTTATTGCTACGGGCTAGCCAACTATCTTCGCCCGCACAAAAGCGGGTCATGAGTGCCGTGAGGGCTGCGATGGACTTCGGCTTTTCTTGGCTGAGGTGTCGAGCGAGCCATTCATCACGGATGCTGTGTTTAAAGGCTGCTAGGGCTTCAGCATCCGAACAGTCGACAATCTGGTTCTTTTTAGTTAAGAACCTAGTCCAAAATTTTCTAGCTGACTCTCCGGGCTGTTGAACTATGTGACTTAAGTCGTTGGCATCCGGAGGTCGGACATATGTGCCTTGGAAGTTGTCGAGGAAAGCATCCTCCAAGTCCTCCTAGCTGCCAATGGAGTTTTCAGGCAGGTTGTTCAACCAATACCTGGCTGGTCCCTTGAGTTTGAGCGGGAGGTATTTGATGGCGTGAAGGTCATCACCGCGGGCCATGTGAATATGGAGAAGAAAATCCTCAATCCATACCGCGGGGTCTGTTGTGCCATCATATGAATCGATGTTCACGGGTTTAAACCCTTCTGGGAATTCATGTTCCATTACTTCATCAATGAAGCAGAGGGGGTGTGCGGCGCCTCTATATCAAGCCAAATCGTGACGTAGCTCGGATGGAGTTCGTCTACGGTTCTCGGCCAAGACATGGTTATGTTTGTCGCGTCCGGCCAGGTGGTTGTCATAGCGCGTAGGGGCACGCGCCCGTGATCCATAGATCGATCTTGTCTGTCCTGCTTTGGTTTCCATGTCACGCCGCAAGTCATGTATGTATCATCGAGCTGTTGTATTTCTGTTTCTACGGCGAGGTAGTGTGGGATGGTGTTTCGCTCGAGGTGCCGCTTTGTCCTGGCCACATGGTGGCCGGTCAGCCACATTATGCACTAGTAGGATGGGCTCCAGTGCCTCCTCATCAAACTGTGGTAACAGTTTACGCTTCGGGTAGCTTTTGTTTGGGCACTTGAGGCCATATTCTTCGGCTGCTAGGACGTCGGTCCATCTATCGTTGAGCAGATCTTGATCAGCTCGAAGCTGCTGCTGATTCTCTTTCAGGCTCCTTGCAGTGGCAATTAGCCGGCGCTTAAAGCGCTCCTATTCGGCGGGCTCCTCACGCACGATAAAATCTTCATCACCGAGGCTCACCTCGTCCTCGGAGAGCGGAAGGTAGTTGTTGTCCTCCGAGTCTTCATTCAGGGCTTGTTCGTCAGGGCTGACTCGCCCATCTTCTCATTCGCCCTGTTTGGAGGTTGGCTCCTGATACGTCTCCGTCGTATCTATAATTTTTGATTGTTCCATGCCAATATTCTTCAACTTTCATATACTTTTGGCAACTTTTTATACTATTTTTGGGACTAACATATTGATCCAGTGCCCAATGTCAGTTCCTGTTTGTTGCATGTTTTATGTTTCGTAGAAAACCAATATCAAACGGACTCCAAACGGGATAAAAACGGACGGAGAATTATTTTGGAATATTTGGGATTTTTCCGGAGGAAGAATCAACGCGAAACGGTGTCCGAGGTGGCCAAGAGACAGGGGGTGCACCCTCCCCCCTGGGCGCGCCCTAGACTCTCGTGGGCCACCCGTAAGGCGGTTGATGCTCTTCCTTTGCCGCAAGAAAGATAATTTTATGAGAAAAATCTGGGCGAAAGATTCACCCCAATCGGAGTTACGGATCTCCAGATATAAAGGAAACGGTGAAGGGGCAGAATCAGGGAACGCAGAAACAGAGAGATAGATCCAATCTCGGAGGGGCTCTCGCCCCTCCCAAGCCATGGGAGCCAAGGACCAGAGGGGAAACCCTTCTCCCATCTAGGGAGGAGGTCAAGGAAGAAGAAGAAGAAGGGAGCCTCTCTCCCCCTTGCTTCCGGTGGCGCCGGAGCGCTGCCGGGGGCCATCATCATCACCGCGATCTTCACCAACACCGTCGTCATCTTCACCAACATCTCCATCACCTTCCCCCATCTATATCTAGTGGTCCACTACCCCGTAACCCACTGTACCCTCTACTTGAACATGGTGCTTTATGCTTCATATTATTATCCAATGTGTTGCCATCCTATGATGTCTGAGTAGATTTTCGTTGTCCTATTGGTGGTTGATGAATTGCTATGATTGATTTAATTTTCTTGTGGTTATGTTGCTGTCCTATTGTGCCCTCTGTGTCGCGCAAGCGTGAGGGATTCCCGCTGTAGGGTGTTGCAATACGTTCATGATTCTTTTATGGTGGGTTGCTTGAGTGACAGAAGCATAAACCTGAGTAAGGGGATTGTTGCGTATGGGATAAAAGGGGACTTGATGCTTTAATGCTATGGTTGGGTTTTACCTTAATGAATCTTTAGTAGTTGCGGATGCTTGCTAGAGTTCCAATCATAAGTGCATATGATCCAAGAAGAGAAAGTATGTTAGCTTATGCCTCTTCCACATAAAACTTGCTATCGGTCTAGTAACATAGTCAATTGCTTAGGGACAATTCCGCCACTCTTATCACCACTTCTCCACACTCTCTATATTTACTTTATTGCATCTTTATCTAAACAGCCCCTACTTTTTATTTACGTGCTCTTTATTATCTTGCAAACCTATCCTATCACACCTACAAAGTACTTCTAGTTTTATACTTGTTTTAGGTAAAGCGAACCTCAAGCGTGCGTAGAGTCGTACCAGTGGTCGATAGGACTTGAGAGTATATTTGTTCTATCTTTAGCTCCTCATTGGGTTCGACACTCTTACTTATCGAAAGAGGCTACAACTATCCCGTATACTTGCGGGTTATCAAGACCTTTTTCTGGCGCCGTTGCGGGGAGTCATAGCGTGGAGTGAATATTCTCGTGTGTGCTTGTTTGCTCTATCACTAAGTAATTTTTATTTGCTATTCTAAGTTGTTTTCTATCTTTAGTTATGGGTAGGAAACGCAAAATACCAAAAAAATTAGTTGTACCTACTACACCAATGGTTGAATAACCACTCAAAATCTATCACACTACTGATGCTTTTTACTTGGATCATCTTCGATCCCTTTGTGCTCGTGCTGAAACCCCAACTAGCTTAGTTGAGGGCAAATCTTTAGATGAGCATGCTTGTTATGTGCAACACCGTATATCTGAAAAAGGGAAACTATTATGGGATCAAATTCAACGTTTGCAATGCTATGCTTGGAATTTATGTGAAATATATGATATTACTTGTTGTTCTGAAAACCCTAAGAAACACCTTCCCTACCAATGTGAGTTTGATAATGGGATCGTATCTTCGTATGCTAAGGGTGTTTATAATTACTATGATGTTCAACAAATTGAAGAATTTGTTGCTTTTAAGGGTGCTTATGAAATTGCTTCTTTGATTGAAAAGTATGATGCTACTCTCTACAAATCTGAAAACTTTGCCATACTTGAATATTGTTATGATAATTATGCTTCTAATGCCTATGTTAAACTATATATTGAGAAATTCTCCGCTGTCCAAGAAGAGACTAATCTTTTGCAGGAAGCTATGGAAGAAGAAATTGATGAAACTGTGAGCTCATTGGATGAAAAAGATGATGAGGAGAGCGAAGAACAAAAGGAGGAAGAGCGGATTGATCACCCGTGCCCACCTTCTAATTAGAGTAACTCTTCAACTCATACATTGTTTAATTCCCCTTCGTGCTTACCGAAGGATGATTGCTATGATGATTGCTATGATCCCGTTGATTCTCTTGAAATATCCCCTTTTGATGATGCTTGCTATGCTTGTTGCCAAGATGCCAATATAAATTATGCTTATGGAGATCAACTTGCTATAGTTCCTTATGTTAAACATGAAATTGTTGCTATTGCACCCATGCATGATAGTTCTATTATCTTTTTGAATTCTCCCAACTACACTATATCTGAGAAGTTTGTGCTTACTAAGGATTATATTGATGGGTTGCCTTTTACCATTGCACATGATGATTTTGATAGATATAATATGTATGTGCTTGCTGATCCTACTTGCAATTATTATGAGAGAGGAACTATATATCCACCTCTCTATGTTTCCAATATGACAAAATTGCAATAAACTGCTTATACTATGCATTGGCCTTTACTTGGTGTGCATGCATTGTTATTTTATGACATGCTGATGCATAGGAAGAGAGTTAGACTTTGTTGTTGCATCATATATGTTAATTTGTGCTCACTACTAAATTACAAATCATTGTTAATTAAAATTGGCTTTGATATACCTTGGGATCCGAGTGGATCCATTACTTGAGCACTATATGCCTAGCTTAATGGCTTTAAAGAAAGCGCTGGCAGGGAGACAATCCGGAAGTTTTAGAGAGCCATTTATTTATGTTGAGTACTTTCATATAGTTTAAAAACAAAAAAATAAAGAGGGGAACTCAAAACTTTTCAAAAAGGAAAGTGAAAGTGAGAAAGACAAGCATCGTTGAAGTCAGAGAGCTCCTTGAACTTTGTTCATGCTCACGGAAACTTTGTGAATCTTGATTACAGAAAATTTTCATAAAAAATAATTATCCCCTTGTACAATTCCATTGTATTATAAAAATAATGTGCCAAGGTTTGCCTTTAGGATGTTTACAATGCTTGTTGGTTTGTATGGTGCAGGACAGAAACTTTGGCTGTAGTGCGCAATTTTACATTTTTATCTGGAACGTCAATTGGTTCTGATTCCTTTTGAACTTTCTTTCTATACAACTTGTTTATTTTTCCTAATTTAGGTAGAATTTTTGGGGTACCATAAGTATGGTGGATGTTCAGATTTCTACAGACTATTCTGTTTTTGATAGATTCTGTTTTTGATGCATAGTTTGCTTGTTTTGATGAATCTATCAATTTGTATAAGTGTATTAAGCCATGGAAAAGCTATATTACAGTAGACACAATGCAAAAACAAAATATGAATTGGTTTGCAACAGTACTTAGAGTGGTGATGTGCTTTATTAGACTAACGGATCTTACCGAGTTTTCTGTTGAAGTTTTGTGTGGATGTAGTGTCTAATCGAGGATGTCTCGATATGAGGAAAATGAAGAGAGGCAAGAGCTCAAGCTTGGGGATGCCCGAGGCACCCCAAGTAAATATTCAAGGATACTCAAGCGTCTAAGCTTGGGGATGCCCCGGAAGGCAACCCCTCTTTCTTCAACAAGTATCGGTATGTTTTCGTATTCGTTTCGTTTATGCATTATGTGCAAGTCTTGGAGTGTCTTTTGCATTTAGTTTTCACTTTTATTTTATGCACCATGCTGGTATGAGATAGTCCTTGGTTGATCTATAGAATGCTCATTGCACTTCACTTAAATCTTTTGAGTATGGCTTTATAGAATGCTTCATGTGCTTCACTTATATCATTTGAAGTTTGGATTGCCTGTTTCTCTTCATATAGACAACCGCCATTTGTAAAATGCTCTTTTGCTTCACTTATATTTGTTAGAGAGTGGGCATATCTTTTGTAGAAAGAATTATACTCTCTTGCTTCACTTTTATCTATTTAGAGAGATGATAGGAATTGGTCATTCACATGGTTAGTCATAAAATCCTACATAAAACTTATAGATCACTGAATATGATATGTTTGATTCCTTGCAATAGTTTTGCGATATAAAGATGGTGATATTAGAGTCGTGCTAGTTGAGTAATTGTGAAATTGAGAAATACTTGTGTTGAGGTTTGCAAGTCCCGTAGCATGCACGTATGGTGAACCGTTATGTAATGAAGTTGGAGCATGAGGTGTTTTTCATTGTCTTCCTTATGAGTGGCAGTCGGGGACGAGCGATGGTCTTTTCCTACCAATCTATCCCTCTTGGGGCATGCGTAGTAGTACTTTGCTTTGAGGGCTAAGTAGATTTTTGCAATAAGTATATGAGTTCTTTATGACTAATGTGAGTCCATGGATATACGCACACTCATCCTTCCACTTAGCTAGCCTCTATTTTACCGTGCAATTTTCGCCAGTAGCATAAACCCATTATTTACCTTCCTCAAAACAGCCACCATACCTACCTATATGGCATTTTCATAGCCATTCTGAGATATATTGCCATGCAACTTTCCACCGTTCCGTTTATTATGACACGTTTCATCATTGTCATATTGCTCTTTGCATGATCATGTAGTTGACATCGTATTTGTGGCAAGGCCACCTTCATAATTTTCATACATGTCACTCTTGATTCATTGCATATCCCAGTACACCACCGGAGGCATTCATATAGAGTCATATTTTGTTCTAGCTTTGAGTTGTAATTCTTGAGTTGTAAATCCATAAAAGTGTGATGATCTTCATTATTAGAGCATTGTCCCAGTGAGGAAAGGATGATGAAGACTATCCCCCACAAGTCGGGATGGGACTTTGGACTTTATAAAAATAAAAGAGGCCAAAGAAGCCCACCAAAAATAAAAATAAAAAAGAGAAAGAAAAAAAGAGAAGAAAAAGAAAAAGAAAAGAAAAAGAAAGAAAGAAAAAAAGAAAAAAAATGAGAGAAAAAGAGAGAAGGGACAATTGCTACTCTCTATTTTTTCCACACTTGTGCTTCAAAAATAGCACCATGATCTTCATGATAGAGAGTCTCATATGTTGTCACTTTCATATACTAGTGGGAATTTTCATTATAGAACTTGGCTTGTATATTCCAATGATGTGTAACGCCCTCGATGCGGCTATAGCTCCCACGTGTCGAGGCACGACTTAGAGGCATAACCGCATTGAAAGCAATGTCGCAAGTCAGGCAATCATTACAACATCCCATGTAATATATAATAAAAGGGGGAGATAACATAGTTGGCTTACACTCGCCACGTCACATCAGAGTACATAAATAACATCCATCATACAAATCACTCATGGCCCGACTACGGTGCCAAAATAGAAAAGACCCCCAACATGCGACAAGGCCCTGAATCGATTACCCCAACTAGGCACCACTACTGATCATCCGGAAAAGACACGTAGTATCGCTGAGAGTCCTCGTCGAACTCCCACTTGAGCTCGTAATCGTCAACTGGAGCAGAAACACCTGGACCTGCGTCTGGAGTTGTAGTATCTGTGAGCCACAGGGACTCAGCAATCTCACACCCACGCGATCAAAACTATTTAAGCTCATAGGAATGGATAAGGCAAATATATGTGGAGCTGCAGCAAGCGACTAGCATATGTGGTGGCTAACTTATACGCAAAAGAGAGCGAGAAGAGAAGGCGAAGCACGAGCGAGAAGCTAAAGGAACATCCTGCGCAAGCATAACTCCAACACCGTGTCCACTTCCCGGACTCCGCCGAGAAGGGGCCATCACGGTAACACACGCGGTTGATTCATTTTAATTAAGTTTAGTTCAAGTAATCTACAACCGGACATTAACAAATTCCCATCTGCCCATAACCGCGGGCACGGCTTTCGAAAGATCAATCCCTGCAGGGGGGTCCCAACTTAGCCCATAACAAGCTCTCACGGTCAACGAAGGAATAGACCTCCACCCAAGACACACCGATCAGACTCGGTATCTTGGTACAACAAGATGATTCGACAGGTTAAAACAAGTCCAGCAACACCGCCCGAATGTGCCGACAAATCCCGATAGGAGCTGCACATATCTCTTTCTCAGGGCACACTCAGATGAGCAATCCGTACAACTAAAACCAAACCTCGAGTTTCCCCGAGGTGGCGCTGCACAGGGCTCTAGTTCGGACCAACACTCAGAGGAGCACTGGCCCGTGGGGGGCTAAAATAAGATGACCTTCGGGCTCCGGAAACCCAAGGGAAAAAGAGGCTAGGTGGCAAATGGTAAAACCAATGTTGGGCATTGCTGGAAAAGCTTTAATCAAGGCGAACTATCAAGGGGTTCCCATTATAGCCCAACCGCGTAAGGGACGCACAATCCGGGAACATAACACCGATATGACGGAAACTAGGGCGGCAAGAGTGGAACAAAACACTAGGCGAGAGGCCGAGCCTTCCACCCTTTACCAAGTATATAGATGCATTAAGATAACATAGCAATATAATGATATCCCAACAAGTAAATAAATGTTCCAACAAGGAACGGCTCCAATCTTCACCTGCAGCTAACAACGCTATAAGAAGGGCTGAGCAAAGCGGTAACATAGCCAATCAACGGTTTGCTAGGACAATGGTGGGTTAGAGGTTCAACATGGCAATTGGGAGGCTGACAAGCAAAAGGTAGGCATCGTAGCAGTGGCAAAGCAAAAGAGCGAGCAAACTAGCATAGCAAAGATAGTAGTGATTTCGAGGGTATGATCATCTTGCCTGCACAGTTGTCAGAGTTGGCTGGATCCTCACAAGCAAACTCAATGGGCTCCTCGGTAGCGAACTCGTCTCCCGGCTCTACCCAACAAGACAAACAAGCAACAAGGATACAATCAACCACGGGCAAGTCCAAGCAATATGATGAAATGACGATATGCTATGCGGGATGCGATGCGGGATGCAAAATGCAAGATATGACAGGAAATGCATGAACCTGGCATCAACTTGGAAAACCAAGTGTGCCACTGGATAGAGGGGATGAAATCGATTGAAAACGATATAAAGATCATTGGAATCGGAGCTACGGTTTGGAAATGGCAAGCGTTTTAAGATATGACACCGGTATGCGATTTACAACAAGTAGGCATCTAAATGCAACGAAATGAACATGCTACAGCCACCAAACATAAAAACAAAATACATGGCAGTGAAGTACACAAGATGGTTGACAAAACACTAGCACTGAGCCATAGGCAAATTCATCCATTAAGAGGTTCAAACAAGTATGGCTAAAACGCAAATGCAAAACAGATTCCAAACTTAGTGAAATTAACACAAGTCTGAAATTTCAGATCACGATGCTCTCTTCGGAGCAGCAAAACAACATGATAGAGAACCTGAACATGACAAGTAAGAACATGGCATGGAGCTACTCAACAAGCTTAACAAAACACCCAAAGTGACCTGGGGCCAAAAGGGTTCACAAAATACTCTACCGAGCTCACGAACATCGCTCGAACACAATCAGTTTTCAGACTTAGTGAAAACTGAGACATGCTGAAATATAACTCACGAAGGCATGTAAACGAGCTTGATGCACTCACTACGGTGCAAGTCATGGCAAGGAAAGCATATAACCAGCAAGAAGGCACAATGTGCTAGCTACCCATGGCAAGAACAAAGGCATAGCATGCATGGAACACTAACGGTAGCATCGGCAAAATCGCAAACAAGTTGACGATTTGCCCAGATTAACAACGAAGCAAAAGTTGAGCTCGATTGAGTCAACCTAGAGCACTCCACATATGCCAACAAAGACATGGATGGATAGAGCATAACATAAATATCAAAACTCCCTTACTGATCATCCTCAAAAGAGGCACGGATCACTAGGAAACAAGCTGGACATATAGCATCATGAACTAAAAATCACTAAGTCCCTGAAATCTGCAATCTCAGGTACCTCTCTTCGCAAGCTTGCACAAGACAACACACACATCCTAAAAATCCATGGGTGACACCTCTGGAAAGAAGACAAAATGCTTAACAATACATCCTAAAGGGGCACAGGCATATCATGCACGAATTAAACATGGTAAAAATGACAAAAGTGCATGATGAACTAACGGATCTGCAATTTAACTCACGAAGCCTCCTTCTAACAGCATTTTGGGTATCAAGATGACCTCAAATGCAAAGGATGCAATGGAATGAAATGATGTACATGTCGAGTCGAAGATTTTGATATATCATATGCCCAAATCGGAGCTACGGATGCAAAGTTACAGGCAGTCAAAGAATGCATCAAGAACTAGGGTTTGGGGAAAAAGTCAACCCTAGAATTTCTGATCTGAGATCCAGATCGGGGCACTGTTCACCGACGCGGAAACCGAGGTTCGTCGGCCGGAGTTGGAGCTCTCGCCGGAGCTTGCGGACGCCGGGGAGGCCTTGGAGCGGCGCGCCGGCCGGAGGAGAGGACGGCGATGGGGCGGCGACCACCGGGCGGCGAGGCGGCGACCACCGGCGGACGGCGGGGCCGCGGCTCGAGGTGCCGGCAGGCGACGACGGCGGGCGGCGGCGCCGGTGCCTCGGGTGGCCGGCCGCGAGGAAGAAGGGCGGCGGGGCGCGGGCGCGAGGCGGCGGAGGAGATGGGCCACGGGGGCCTCCCGCGGGCTCGGGCGGGCCGGCGCGGCGGCGGCGATGTGGGCGCCCGCCCGGGACACGTGGCGCAGCGGGGTTGGCTGAGGCGGATCGGCGGACGTTGTCCGGCCGGGGGCGGACACGTCCGTCGGCGGAGATTCAGTTTTTTTTTTAAAACTAGGGTTTCGGACGGGGGAAGAAGAGATCCGAATGGAGGGGGTATAAATAGGCATAGAGGGAGCTAGGAGAGTCCAAATGAGGTGCGGTTTTCGCCCACACGATCGTGATCGAACGACCGAGACGATGGAGCAGAGTTTGGTGGGTTTTGGGCCAAATTTGGAGGGCGTTGGGCTGCAACACACACGAGGCCTTTTCGGTCCCTCGGTTAACCGTTGGAGTATCAAACGAAGTCCAAATGACCCGAAACTTGACAGGCGGTCTACCGGTAGTAAACCAAGGCCGCTTGGCAAGTCTCGGTCCAATCCGGAAATGTTTAAACCCCACACACGAAAGAAGACTAGAAATGACCACCGGAGAAGAACGAAGCGCCGGAATGCAAAACGGACAACGGGGAAAATGCTCGAATGCATGAGATGAACATGTATGCAAATGCAATGCACGATGATGACATGATAAGAGATGCATGACACGCAAGCAATGACAACGCAACAACAGCGAATAACTGCACGACACCTGGCACATCGGTCTCGGGGCGTTACATG
This sequence comes from Triticum aestivum, assembly GCF_018294505.1. Lineage (NCBI taxonomy): Eukaryota > Viridiplantae > Streptophyta > Magnoliopsida > Poales > Poaceae > Triticum > Triticum aestivum. The sequence continues at coordinate 501,677,278 of NC_057810.1, read as the reverse complement.
ATGCTTCCTCAAAATTCCCTAGGTCTTCGTGAGCAAGCAAGTTGGATGCACACCCACTTAGTTTCTTTTGTTGAGCTTTTATATATTTATAGCTCTAGTGCAGCATGGCAATCCCTACTCACTCACATTGATATCTATTGATGGGCATCTCCATAGCCCGTTGATACGCCTAGTTGATGTGAGACTATCTTCTCCCACTTTTTGTCCTCACAACCACCACATTAGACCACCATAGTGCTATGTCCATGGCTTGCGCTCATATATTGCGTAAGAGTTGAAAAGCTGAAGCGCGTTAAAAAGTATGAACCAATTGCTCGGCTTGTCATCTGGGTTGTGCATGATTTGAATACTTTGTGTGATGAAGATGGAGCATAGCCAGACTATATGATTTTGTAGGGATGAGCTTTCTTTGGCTATGTTATTTGGTAAGACATAATTGCTTGGTTGGTATGCTTGAAGTATTATTGTTTTTATGTGAAATGATAGACTATTGCTTTGAATCATTCGTGTCTTAATATTCATGCCATGATTAGACATATGATCCAGATTATGCTAGGTAGCATTCCACATCAAAAATCATCTTTTTATCATTTACCTAATCGAGGACGAGCAGGAATTAAGCTTGGGGATGCTGATACGTCTCCGTCGTATCTATAATTTTTGATTGTTCCATGCCAATATTCTTCAACTTTCATATACTTTTGGCAACTTTTTATACTATTTTTGGACTAACATATTGATCCAGTGCCCAGTGCCAGTTCCTGTTTGTTGCATGTTTTATGTTTCGCGGGAAAACAATATCAAATGGAGTCCAAACGGGATAAAAACGGACGGAGAATTATTTTGGAATATTTGGGATTTTCCGGAGGAAGAATCAACGCGAAACGGTGTCCGAGGTGGCCACGAGACAGGGGGGCGCGCCCTCCCCCCTGGGCACGCCCTAGACTCTCGTGGGCCACCTGTAAGGCGGTTGACGCTCTTCTTTTGCCGCAAGAAAGCTAACTTTATGAGAAAAATCTGGGCGAAAGATTCACCCCAATCGGAGTTACGGATCTCCAGATATAAAGGAAACGGTGAAGGGGCAGAATCAGGGAACGCAGAAACAGAGAGATAGATCCAATCTCAGAGGGGCTCTCGCCCCTCCCAAGCCATGGGAGCCAAGGACCAGAGGGGAAACCCTTCTCCCATCTAGGGAGGAGGTCAAGGAAGAAGAAGAAGAAGGGGGCCTCTCTCCCCCTTGCTTCCGGTGGCGTCGGAGCGCTGCCGGGGGCCATCATCATCACCGCGATCTTCACCAACACCGCCGTCATCTTCACCAACATCTCCATCACCATCCCCCATCTATATCCAGTGGTCCACTCTCCCGCAACCCGCTGTACCCTCTACTTGAACATGGTGCTTTATGCTTCATATTATTATCCAATGATGTGTTGCCATCCTATGATGTCTGAGTAGATTTTCGTTGTCCTATTGGTGGTTGATGAATTGCTATGATTGATTTAATTTGCTTGTGATTATGTTGCTGTCCTATTGTTCCCTCCGTGTCGCGCAAGTGTGAGGGATTCCCGCTGTAGGGTGTTGCAATACGTTCATGATTCTTTTATGGTGGGTTGCTTGAGTGACAGAAGCATAAACCCGAGTAAGGGGATTGTTGCGTATGGGATAAAAGGGGACTTGATGCTTTAATGCTATGGTTGGGTTTTACCTTAATGAATCTTTAGTAGTTGCGGACGCTTGCTAGAGTTCCAATCATAAGTGCATATGATCCAAGAAGAGAAAGTATGTTAGCTTATGCCTCTCCCACATAAAACTTGCTATCGGTCTAGTAACATAGTCAATTGCTTAGGGACAATTCCGCCACTCTTATCACCACTTTTCCACACTCTCTATATTTACTTTATTGCATCTTTATCTAAACAGCCCCTACTTTTTATTTACATGCTATTTATTATCTTGCAAACCTATCCTATCACACCTACAAAGTACTTCTAGTTTCATACTTGTTTTAGGTAAAGCGAACGTCAAGCGTGCGTAGAGTCGTATCAGTGGCCGATAGGACTCGAGAGAGTATTTGTTCTATCTTTAGCTCCTCATTGGGTTCGACACTCTTACTTATCGAAAGAGGCTACAACTATCCCGTATACTTGCGGGTTATCAGCTCCACTGGGTCTTCATTGTATTTGGCATCGTTCGGAGTATTGTTTTCTCCTGTGACGGTATTGCCGTGTTTACCACGGAGTGGCTTAGAGCGCCGCCGCTGACGCCAAAGTTTTGGCTGTATCTTAGGAGGCTTATCCTCGACTGGGTTTTGATTGTTGCCGTTGTTCTCTTTGGGTGTATCCACCATGTATACGTCATACGAGGAGGTGGCTGTCCAGCACCCTTTAAGCGGTGGTTTTTGTGCCTGCTCCTCTCCGGCATCGTCTTCCGTACTATCAATGTCTTCAGAGTCGTATTCGAGCATGTCGGTTAAGTCCTCGATAGTGGCTATGTAGTGGGAGGTGGGTGGGAAGCGAAATTATCCGTTATTAGCCTCAAATTCAAGCCAGATATAATTCAGCCGCGAGTCTCCTGACAAGGAGAGGGCTTTTAGTGAGTTTAGCACATCGCCTAAAGGTGAGTGTTGGAAGATGTCCGCGGAGCTGAACTCAACGACCGGCGCCCGATCAGGTTCGATGGGCATGGATGCACGCGGTTCAGATCCTATGGCCGAAGACGAATCCGAGGTTCCGATGACACAAGGCCCAATTGAGGTTGGATCTGTGTGCGGCTCTATCGTCGCTGAGTCTGCGGCTTCCGCGATGGGATTGAGCATCTCGTCCTCGGATGGCGCGATCCGCTCCAGATCTAGGGCCAGAGCAGTTGTAGGTGTTATCTCCTGAGCATGGTCCGATGATAGATTTAGGTCATGTTCATCGCGGTGACAGGGAGCCGTGGGCTCGAATCCGTCGAAGATCAAGTCTCCGCGGATATCGGCCACGTAATTCAAGCTTCCAAATCTGGCCCGATGGCCAGGGGCGTAGCTATCGATCTGCTCTAGATGGCCAAGCGAGTTGGCCCGCAGTGCGAAGCCGCCGAATACGAAGATCTGTCCGGGAAGGAAAATCTCCCCTGGACTGCATTGTTGTAGATGATTGATGGGGCCATCAAACCTTTTGGTGACGACGCAGCGGAACTCTTAATGAAAGCCCCTGTCGGTGTCAAAACTGGCGGATCTCGGGTAGGGGGTCCCGAACTGTGCGTCTAAGGGCGATGGTAATAGGAGACGGGGGACATTATGTTTACGCAGGTTCGGGCCCTCTCTATGGAGGTAATACCCTACTTCCTGCTTGATTGATCTTGATGAATATGAGTATTACAAGAGTTGATCTACCACGAGATTGTAATGGCTAAACCCTGGAAGTCTAGCCTATGGGATTATGATTCTACCCTATGTACTAAACCCTCTGGTTTATATAGACACTAGAGGGGGCTAGGGTTGTACAAAGTCGGTTACAGAGAATGGAATCTACATATCCGAATAGCCAAGCTTGCCATCCACACAAAGGAGAGTCCCATCCGGACATGAGAAGAAGTCTTCTGTCTTGTATCTTCATAGCCCAACAGTCCAACCCAAGTATATAGTCCGGCTGTTTGAGGACCCCTTAATCCAGGACTCCCTCACCTGCTGTTCTCTCTGACCAAGCTCCGACGTGGTAGGGCCTTCGCCACTTGCTTGCTACCACAGTATGGGCAGATCCCGACCGCCGGTGCCCTCCTAGTTACATCCCGACGACCCTCAAGTATAGCTTCCTCCGGCCTTGCTCCACTGCCCATCTTCCCATGTTGCTGCATGTGGATCTTCTTTAGTTATTTGCTTAAAACGTATCTCGGCCGGCGTACTTTCCATCTTGCAATCTCGTCCCCAAACCGTTTTTGATAAAACCACCATGCTGCTATCTTTCCCTTATTACATGGAATATGCTTCTTTTTTGTCGGTGTAAGTGTCTTCAACTCGTGTTATTGGGTTGTAATTGTTTCCTTTCTGCCTCCTTTTGCAAACAGGGCTATCCATTTCACCTTGTTGCTATTGTGACCTTTTGGTTAACGGAACAAATCACTTTTTTCTTAAGAGTGTTTTGTGCAGTTCCGCCAAAATGTCACACGGGCAATGTTTCTACATTTCTGTGGGGCTGCAGAAAGGGAGATTGGTTTTGCTATCCTCCTCATCCAACTTTGTGCCTAATCTTCTCCAATAAGTAGTTAGTCCCAAAGAGAGATAGCAGAGGTGATCGGCTTCTATTTGTGTGTGTTATGTTTCATCATATGGTTCCACTATTATTATAATCACACTGACTGAATATCTTTGCAAACAGGGATGATTAGCTTGATTTTAGGGGAGCTGCACAAAATGATCGAATTGTGATGTTGCTCCATACACCTATTTTTGGCTACAAAGCTAGGTGAAACTAGCTGCCAACCAATGAACACTGTGCCCAGGAAATGGAGCCATGCCTATGAAAAGCATCGACAAATTATATATTTTTCTTTATTTGTATACCTTCTCACAACTTTGTCTTCAGTTGTGATGTGAATATTGGCGCTGATCTGCAAACCATTGAGATGCATTAGCAACCATGGTTGTTTCATTTGTATTTGATGATGGAATGTTGTAACGAGACAATCTTGAGGCAAGAGGACACAGGAATCCTAAGTTGAAACCTTCATAGCATCACAGTACAATTTCATTAGGCTAGCCATAGTGGGAGTAACTTAAGTAGTAACATAACATATCCCAAGGAAAAAAATGCTTATGTGGCATGGAGTTAATGAGGAAAGAGATGCTTGTGGTAACATAATATGTTACTGTAACATAACACACCCCGAGGTAAAATGAGTCTATGTGTCAATTAATGAAGACTTACATGTTACCATCCATATGTTTACTACCCAGTATGAAGGTAGTAACATAGACTACTCCACTATGCATGTTATTAGTCTAAGTTACTCCCCACTATGACCAGCCTCATGTTGGAAAATTATGCGTACATATAAACAAATCCTAAAGGATTGATAGCAATGCCAGAAACAATTCAATTTGTTTCGCCGACATGTGGGACATACTTCATCCGGCTCCACCCACCATGCAACAATATTGAGTGCACAACTGCAGGGAAGCTTCACCCCAGTCGTTGCGCCGCAGTAATAATGACTAGTGAGAAGTCAAATCATAGAGCCCCACCTTCGCCATAGTAAGTTGGTCAGACGAAGCAACCATCATTTCTCTCTTCATTGAATCCGCTGCTACTCCAATATTCCCAGAGTAACAAGCTGCTCGGGCGATGCAACCATCACTTCACCTTTCCCACAGTAAGTACTACCTCTTTTTTTTATTCTAGAAAAAACCACACGTGAATATTGGATGGTAGCAGCACAACAACTGGATCAAAAATCAAACCAACCAATGAACTACAACTAATGGTCAGCGTTTGCTAGTATCATGTACTCCGTTTGTCCATGTATATAGGGCTTCATGCATTTTCCGAGACTAACTTTGGCCCTGTTTGGATCCATAGGTTAGAGTTAGTTTGAGCTAGTTGGGGCTCAGATAGCCCTAAAGTATCGAAGAGGGTTACTAGCAAGATGCCCATGCGTTGCACGGAACATCAAGATGCATTTGTATGAGGAGTTTATCTTGTGGGAGAAAAGGATGAACGAGGGAAGGCCTTATTTGCAAATGAAGAGAGGGGTGTGGGTATCTTTTTGCAAAATTGTCGTTGTTTCCTTCCTATCCGTCAGATATAAATCGGATGGCCTATAATGCAGAATGGCAGGCACACCATCATCACCAACTCTGTTTTTTACTAGTTAGTTTCACATGCTTCACATGTTTGCGCACATGTAAACGCACGCTTGACTAAATTATGTACGGTAGACCAAACCACACAAGTTCTCCTCTTATATACTACATAGTACATTTTGCTTCCTACTCATCAATGGCAGCCTCATGCTAGGTAATGGAACTGGCCGTGGATGCAATTCGAACTGCTCGCCACACATGGTTGTTCGTGTCTATCGGCTGATGATAGGAAGAAGGATGTGAGGGGCTAGTGCATTCTTCTAAAAATAGAAAGAGGTCGGTGCTGATTCACGGTTGTTTCTAGAACAACATAGAGAAATGTGCTTTGTACTGTAGCCACGAATCCAAGCATCACGGGCTATCGGATGGGTCCAATCAATGGTAGAGATTGCGTTCTATTGCTTGGATTCAAACTTGCAAAACTGCTACACTATATAGTAGTATAGATAAGAGTAGAGAAATTGGAGCAAGTTGCACCAAACTCACCAAAAAAAATATCCCACCCAAGAGGTGCTAATTGGATCTCTATCCCGCAAGCCAAGTGGTGCTAATTGGAGCTAGTTCTCACGGGGCCCACTAAAAAATCACTTTTCTCTCTCCATCAAGTGCATTTATTGTCAATCTAACCCTGTCATCTAAAAACCTCTTTGGCTAGAGTTAGTTCAGGGTTAGTCATGACTTAGTCTAACCTCTAGCTAAGTTAGAGTATCCAAACAGGAGCAGTATAGGACATGCAAGTTTCTCAAAGCATACCGTCAAATTCATACGTGAAAGGATCTTTTTTTGAAATGGGACGTGAAAGGATCTTCGAATGATATAATTTGCAAATTACATAAAATATTATCAATAGACAAAGGCAACCTCGAAGAATACATTAGGCCCTATATAAAATCTTATATCAATAGTCAAAACCAAGTATTACTACTGCACCAAACAAGTTCAAAACGAGAAACTAGACCCACTCACGGCACGACACGCATGTCTCATTTGGTCCATCGGTCAAAGCGCTACCTCTTCTTGGCATAACAATGGACTACAGTAATTTTTTTAGAATGCTCTTGGCATGTTGCTAAGATGTGATGAGTTAACCGAACTCAATAGTCGGCAAATTCGCCAGCCCGCCACACTTTGAGAGAGACGAGGAGTGAGAAGCAATACGGGCTGGTGGATTTCTAGAGCTAGGTGTTGCACAGAGGCCATGAAATATGGTGATAGCATGGGTTGGCCATGTATGATGTAACTACACTGGGCTGCTGGTTTAAAAGGAATACGAGCACGAAGACAAGAGGTGCAGGCATCGACGCAGGTACTCTTTGCCTCTTTCCCTAATACTCACGCGCGGGTACACGGTGAGCTCATTTCTGTACGAAGAGGCAGCTCACTAGATAATTTGGCGAGTGTAGTAGTTGTTCATGGGAACCGCATGGATGAATCAAAGTTCGATCATGACGCGGTGGCACATTTTTTATAAATTAAGTTATTCTATTCGATGGCATCTACACAACATTATTTTCTCAATGGAATGTGAATTGTGCACACACTGAATGACGAAGCACGGGATGGTAGCCATGGACATGGTCAACCCTTTTTGGAGACTAATACACCACTTTTGATGTGTCCCGTCAACTCGCAAATGAGGAGAAGTTCTATTTTTTTCAAAATAAACAAGGAGAAGCTTTGATTACTACTAGTACGACCTCTCCCTCGCTCACGCACGCGCGCGGTGGCTCGCGGGACAAGGAGAAGCTTTTGCTTTACAATAGTGCGCTTAATACAGGCGGTGGACGTGCAACAGTTCATTCGGTGTCAGATTGCCAGAAGTAGGAGTATACTGTAGTACCATCATCATTGTTCGACTTCCAGAAGAGGCGAAGGGCCAAGCGCACGGTCACCTACTCATTGTATAACCAGCTGTCTTTGCACAAATTTTTTAACGTAATACAATCCGAGTGGATTGCTCCAGTGGTCATCACACTTAAGCCAATCGATTCGCCCCCTTCTGTCGTGCTCCATATTATCTTGTGTTCCTTCCTCCGTCCAGCACGCTGACAAGTGGGCCCCATGCTCATGTATGCCAATGTGGTAGTCAATTATTTTGCCAGAGTCAGTTGTCACACCCTTTCGATGCCACGTCAATGTACCCACTAAAAACAAGCTAGACTTGTTCGGTTCAACTGCCTCCCAAGGTGTTTGGAGAGGAATTGGCCATGTGAGGTGGTTCTATAGGTGGGCAGGCGGCAAAAATAGGGGAAAACGTGCGAACCAGCTAGACGAGAGATTTGGTTGATTTTATATCGCTGAATAATATAAAATATTATGAGTGCAGACGCTCCACCGTAAGGTTCCTTACTCCTTCCCGGTCGTCAGGAATCTATGTTCTTCCACTCTTTTTTTATGTGAGCATTGTTCATCCTTTTTCCAACATGCGGGATCAAGGTGCACGTGTCATGCAAGAAAATGGAGATAAGCAGTGCATAAGTGAGTCGTGCACTTCCATGGCACGTACTACACAATAACTTTTCTCCTCGATAGCACGTGAATCATGTATATAGACGGAGCACGGGGTGGTAGCCATGGACTAAATAAGTAACTTTGATGTGTCCCATCAACTTGCGGAACGACGAGAAGCTTGCTTGCTACGCCCTCTCCCTCGCCCACGCGCGCGCGGTTGCTCGCAGCATGAGGAGAAGCTTCTGTTTACAATTATAGTGGGCTTTATAGTACAAGCGGTGGACGTGCAGCAGTCATTCAGTGTCAGATTGCCAGAAGTACATATATATTGTAGTACTACCATCATCATATTGTTCGTATTCCGGAAGAGGTGAAGAGCCAAGCGCATGGTCACCTACTCACAGTATAATCAGCCGTGTTTGCATGATTTTTTAACATACAATTTGAGTGGATAGCTCCTATGGTCATGACACGTGAGCGGATGTATAGGTGGGCTAGGTGGGCAGGCGGAAAAAATCTGAGTGCTAAAAGAGTTGATCCAATGCTTGGTTTTGTTTGGATTTTCCAACTATGACCATTGGATAGAGTGAATCAATGGCTTATATTCAAAGTTATTCTCATACTATATAATGGCATAGGAACGTGGAGAGATTTGGTTGATTTTATATCGCTGAATAATACTCCCTCGGTTCCTAAATATAGGATGTATAGTTTTTGGCACGAAAATTAGAGAACGCATGTGGAGTGAAAATTTCACTAGTTTTGGGAGAGACTACACCTGACTAATTGACATGAGAAAATAGAGGAGCTTTCCTAATATAAGTTAATGTAATCAAATCTCTAAAAAAATATCCAAATGAGTGGTGCAACGCAAGGAACCTTATATTTCGGATGTTTTCTCAGAAATCTATACACATTATATCAGGGAACAGAGGGAGTATAAAATCTTATGAGTACAGACGCTCCACCGCGAGGTGTGTTGCTCCTTCTCGGTCGTCAGGAATCAATGTTCTTCCACTCTTTTGTTTAAGACCTGAGCTTTGTTCATCCTTTTGTCAACACGTGGGACATCTAGCATCAAGGCGGACATGTCATACAAGAAAATGGAGATATGCAGTGCTTAATTGAGTCGTGCACTTCAATGGCACCTAGTAATATGCAATATTTTTTCTCCTCGATGGCACGTGAATAGTGCATCTACTCAATGACGGAGCACGGGATGGTAGCCATGGACATGGTCGGCCCTTTTTGAAGAGAGTACTACATAACTTTGATGTGTCCCGTCAACTCAACGAGAAGCTTGCTTACTACGCCTTCTCCCTCGCCAATGCGTGCGCAGTGGCGCACAACACGAGGAGAAACTTTTGCTTACAAGCGGTGGGCGGGCATCAGTTCATTTGGGGTCAGATTGCCAGAAGTACTAATGTAGTACCGTCATTATTGTTCGAATTCCGGAAGAGGAGAAGAGCCAAGCGCAAGGTCACCTACTAACCTAGTAAAGTAGTATACTATAGCCAAAGTTGGTCCACCTTTTTAGAGCATGGTTAATTAATATAGGTGGCTCTTGCAGCGACACGTCATTTAGAGCAAGTACTCTCTTCGTAGGAACAAAGGAAGTGAAAAAAAAGTTGGAGTGGATGCTAGATTACCAATTAAAACATGATTACATAGGGGGGAAATCCTATAACATTCTATCCTATGAATCAAACGACCAATGTAGGAAAATTATGAGGGGGGTCTCTCCAACAGTGTTCCTCGGATCGCACCTAGCATCACGGCGGTCAAACTTGGAATCATTCATCCGGTACACGTGGCATCTCAGATCTGGACACAAGGTGACATACACCATCAAGGATAATGTTTTCCTCAAAGCCGGACGTACACATTCAAGGTCTACGGTCAAGGGGGTAAGGGCGGACGCGAGCTCTCACTTCATCCGCCATTTGAAGCGGCACGCCGGTCGAGGGATAGCATACTCTAATATTAGGTTGGCTCTATGTGATGTGGCAACTTCATATACTAACCGGATGTTGGCTATACTACTACGGTACTCACACTCCAAGAAGTGACTCGAAAACCATTCATAAATTGAGTTTATGACATGCATTTGCAAATGTACCAGTCATTACATACAACAAGTCATCAACACACAACGACAACGAGGATACATGCTGGATTATAGATTATTTCCAACAAAACATTCTACAAATACTGAAGTTTTCATCACACAACAAATAACAAGCAATGAAATGAACTTCAGCTCAACCAGTCCTTAGCGTTAGAAACGCTTGCTTTGAACCATAGGTGCTCTGGGAAGGGCCAGCTATTGTCAACATCGAGAGCAACGTAGGACTGATCATCTAGGCTGAAGTGGCATATATCAGGACCAGGGTAGGGAACCACGGCAATTTATGAGGTATATATATATAGTTGCTTCTCATAAATGGTAGTAACGTTGTGTCAACAGCAGCTGGATCGCCTTTCACCATCATTGGATAGGTTTGTCCAAGGAAGAGCGAGTTTTTTCCAAGACTATCAATACTGAACTATGGAGAAGGTGTTGGCGCTAGCACACTAGTATCCATCCTGAATACCCTGCAATGGGTGTTGGAATAGGTCCGGAGAGGGTGACCATGGGAGACAACACATGCTCCCTCAGTAGTAACAATATCAGTGCACTGTATAGAGACAAGAAGAGGTGATCCATCAGAATTAGTTGCCACGCGCCACTGAGTATATAGGTTCTGCTCGTCCTCCTGCTCGTGATCATCACCATTTTCATCTCACCCTTGGTTATAAATCTTTTCAAGTATAGGTGGTGGAATGTTCACAGGACCTTGGAATCACAAGAAGGTTAATTAGTAAAGGGAAACTTGCTAACCCGCATGCATGTGGATGAAACAATTATCATTACGGTGGAAGATAAATGTACCGAAACCATAAGGATGCCATGCGAAAACAGTGCCACGAGTGGTGGCAGCAAACACAAGACGCTCGTATGCAATTGCATCACAATACTCATATGTGTATAGAAATTGATTTTTGAGCAATATCCATGGATGAGCCGTGGAAGCAGTAACGACGGCAACAAGCTTGTCGAAGATAGCAACAACTTCTAAGTTATTGTAATCCTAAGAGCGGTTGGGAACTCGACAAATTGCTATCTTTCGTAGACGAGAGTCACCATGATCCTATTCGAACGTACGTAGATCATCTGTGTTCTCAACCTCAGGGCACTCTGAGATTTTTGGAAGTGGAATCCGATGACGAGTGTACACATTCACAAGTTCCCACTCGTAGTTGTACCCAATATAAACAACGCAATCTCCATTTGTGCCAACCCTGGCCTTATCCTTAAGCGATGGCACCTTAACATCACACATATCATTATCAAGCGGCATCAACTTGCACAAGGCGAGGCTTCCATTGTCCGCGCCCATGCAAACAGGCTTATAGCAAAGAAGATAAGGGAGATAAAACCACTCCTAGACCCTTGGGTTGTTTATAATGATGTTATTAGTTGAGTTGAGAATGGTCTTGAATAAACCTGCCATGCTAGCCGAGGTGATGACATCGCACCGATCAATGAGTTCCTTCACCATGTCATCTTTCAGATCAGGGCAAGAATAACGGGGTTGTTTCCGGCTTGTTCCCTCCATGGAGAAGACGATCGAACAATGACAGAAGGAAGGGTAAAGGCAAATGGAGGAGGGAGGAAGAGCGTACGACAGCAGTTCCAAATCGAGAGGGAAAGGTGAAGAGGCGGTGGACGATTGCCATGATACACGAAGAGGCGCCCCGGCCTACATAGACGTCCATTCAGAAATTGTACAAAAGGACTCTTGTCGTCTCACTGACATGTTGGAATGGGACCACATGTCAATGAAACACGGTGTGTCATTTCTCGTGCAAAATGCGATCTGGCCGCGTTGGCCCGAACTGCCGCATTATTTCTCGACCCTATTTTTTAATGGTGTGCCGTTCAGTTTTGAAGCACGACTAACTGGTACTGTATGAAGAGAAAATATAAACTACTCTACCACTACTCCACCTCTAGTACTAGTAACATAGCAAGTAATATAACATATCCCAAGAAAAGTTTGCATATGCTGCATGTAGTTAATGAGGAGAGAGTTGTTTGGAGTAACATAATATGTTACTGTAACATAACGCATCCCAAGGCAAAATGAGTCCACATCTTAATAACATACGGCTTGAACTGCCACACATATGTTACTCTCCACTATGAAGGTAGTAACATAGACTAGTAACTTATACATGTTACTAGTCTAAGTTACTTCCCACTGTGACTAGCCTACGCCTTCTCCCTCGCCAGCGCGTGGGCGGTGGCTCGAAGCACGAGGAGAAACTTTTGCTTACAAGCGGCGGATGTGCAACAGTTCATTTGGTGTCAGATTGCCAGAAGTACTACTATAGTACCATCATTATTGTTCGACTTTCGGAAGAGGAGAAGAGCCAAGCGCAAGGTCACCTACTAACCTAGTACAGTAGTATACTATAGCCAAAGTTGGTCCACCTTTTTGGAGCATGGTTAATTAATATAGGCTGCTCTTGCAGCGGCACATCATTTAGAACAAGTACTCTCTTCGTAGGAACAAAGGAAGTGAAAAAAAGTTGGAGTGGATGCTAGATTGCCAATTAAAACATGATTACATAGGGAAAAAAATCCTATAGCATTCCATCCTATGAATCAAATGACCAATATAGGAAAATTATGAGGGGGGTCTCTCCAACAGTGTTCCTCGGCTCGCACCTAGCATCATGATGGTCGAACTTGGAGTCATTCATCTGGTACACGTGGCATATCAGATCTGGACACAAGGTAACATACACCATCAAGGATAATGTTTTCCTCAAAGCCGAACTTACACGGTCAAGGGGGTAAGGGCAGACACGACCTCTCACTTCGTCCGCCATTTGAAGTGGCGCGCCGACCGAGGGCTAGCATACTCCAATATTAGGTTGGCTCTATGTGATGTGGCAACTTCATATACTAACCGGATGCTGGCTATACTACTACGGTACTCACACTCTAAGAAGTGACTAGAAAACCATTCATAAGTTGAGTTTATGACATGCATTTGCAAATGTACCAGTCATTACATACAACAAGTCATCAACACACAACGACAATGAGGATACATGTTGGATTATAGAGTATTTCCAACAAAACATTCTACAAATACTAAAGTTTTCATCACACAACAAATAACAAGCAATGAAATGAACTTCAGCTCAACCAATCCTTGGCATTGGAAACGCTTTCTTTGAACCATAGTTGCTGTGGGAAGGGCCAGCTATTGTCAATATTGAGAGCAACATAGGACTGATCATCCAGGCTGAAGCGGCATATATCAGGACTAAGGTAGGGACCACGGCAATGTCTGAAGTATAAATATAGTTGCTTCTCATAAATGGTAGTAACGTTGTGTCAATAGCAGCTGGATCGCCTTTCACCATCATTCGATAGTTTTGTCCAAGGAAGAGTGAGTTTTTCCCAAGACTATCAATACTGGACCATGGAGAAAGTGTTGGCGCTAGCACACTAGTATCCATCCTGAATACCCTGCAATGGGTGTTGGAATAGATATGGAGAGGGCAACCATGGGAGACAACACATGCTCCCTCAGTAGTAACAACATCAATGCACTATATACAGACAAGAGGTGATCCATCTGAATTAGTTGCTAGGTGCCACTAAATATATATGTTCTTCTCGTCCTCATGCTCGTGATCATCACCATTGTCATCTCACCCTTGGTTATAATTTTTTCAAGTATAGGTGGTGGAATGTTCACAGGACCTTGGAAACTCAAGAAGGTTAATTAGTAAAGGGAAACTTGCTAACCCGCATGCATGTGGATGAAACAATTATCATTACGGTGGAAGAGAAATGTACCGAAACCATAAGGATGCCATGCGAAAACAGTGCCACGAGTGGTGGCAGCAAACACAAGACTCTCGTATGCAATTGCATCACAATACTCATATGTGTATAGAAATTGATTTTTGAGCAATATCCATGGACGAGCCGTGGAAGCAGTAACGACGGCAACAAGCTTGTCGAAGATAGCAACAACTCCTAAGTTATTGTAATCCCAAGAGCGGTTGGGAACTCGACAAATTGCTATCTTTCGTAGACGAGAGTCACCATGATCCTATTCGAACGTACGTAGATCATCTGTGTTCTCAACCTCAGGGCACTCTGAGATTTTTGGAAGTGGAATCCGATGACGAGTGTACACATTCACAAGTTCCCACTCGTAGTTGTACCCAATATAAACAACGCAATCTCCATTTGTGCCAACCCTGGCCTTATCCTTAAGCGATGGCACCTTAACATCACACGTATCATTATCAAGCGGCATCAACTTGCACAAGGCGAGGCTTCCATTGTCCGCGCCCATGCAAACAGGCTTATAGCAAAGAAGATAAGGGAGATAAAACCACTCCTAGACCCTTGGGTTGTTTATAATGATGTTATTAGTTGAGTTGAGAATGGTCTTGAATAAACCTGCCATGCTAGCCGAGGTGATGACATCGCACTGATCAATGAGTTCCTTCACCATGTCATCTTTCAGATCAGGGCAAGAATAATGGGGTTGTTTCCGGCTTGTTCCCTCCATGAAGAAGACGGTCGAACAATGGTAGAAGGAAGGGTAAAGGCAAATGGAGGAGGGAGGAAGAGCGTACGACAACAGTTCCAAATCGAGAGGGAAAGGTGAAGAGGCGGTGGACGGTTGCCATGATACACGAAGAGGCGCCCCGGCCTACATAGACGTCCATTCAGAAATTGTACAAAAGGACTCTCGTCGTCTCACTAACATGTTGGAATGGGACCACATGTCAATGAAACACGGTGTGTCATTTCTCGTGCAAAATGCGATCTGGCCGCGTTGGCCCGAACTGCCGCATTATTTCTCGACCCTATTTTTTAATGGTGTGCCGTTCAGTTTTGAAGCACGACTAACTGGTACTGTATGAAGAGAAAATATAAACTACTCTACCACTACTCCACCTCTAGTACTAGTAACATAGCAAGTAATATAACATATCCCAAGAAAAGTTTGCATATGCTGCATGTAGTTAATGAGGAGAGAGTTGTTTGGAGTAACATAATATGTTACTATAACATAACACATCCCAAGGCAAAATGAGTCTACATCTTAATAACATACGGCTTGAACTGCCACACATATGTTACTCTCCACTATGAAGGTAGTAACATAGACTAGTAACTTATACATGTTACTAGTCTAAGTTACTTCCCACTGTGACTAGCCTACGCCTTCTCCCTCGCCAGCGCGTGGGCGGTGGCTCGAAGCACGAGGAGAAACTTTTGCTTACAAGCGGTGGATGTGCAACAGTTCATTTGGTGTCAGATTGCCAGAAGTACTACTATAGTACCATCATTATTGTTCGACTTCCGGAAGAGGAGAAGAGCCAAGCGCAAGGTCACCTACTAACCTAGTACAGTAGTTTACTATAGCCAAAGTTGGTCCACCTTTTTGGAGCATGGTTAATTAATATAGGCTGCTCTTGCAGCGGCACATCATTTAGAACAAGTACTCTCTTCGTAGGAACAAAGGAAGTGAAAAAAAAGTTGGAGTGGATGCTAGATTGCCAATTAAAACATGATTACATAGGGAAAAAAATCCTATAGCATTCCATCCTATGAATCAAATGACCAATATAGGAAAATTATGAGGGGGGTCTCTCCAACAGTGTTCCTCGGCTCGCACCTAGCATCATGATGGTCGAACTTGGAGTCATTCATCTGGTACACGTGGCATATCAGATCTGGACACAAGGTAACATACACCATCAAGGATAATGTTTTCCTTAAAGCCGAACTTACACGGTCAAGGGGTTAAGGGCAGACACGACCTCTCACTTCGTCCGCCATTTGAAGCGGCGCGCCGACCGAGGGCTAGCATACTCCAATATTAGGTTGGCTCTATGTGATGTGGCAACTTCATATACTAACCGGATGCTGGCTATACTACTACGGTACTCACACTCCAAGAAGTGACTAGAAAACCATTCATAAGTTGAGTTTATGACATGCATTTGCAAATGTACCAGTCATTACATACAACAAGTCATCAACACACAACGACAACGAGGATACATGTTGGATTATAGAGTATTTCCAACAAAACATTCTACAAATACTAAAGTTTTCATCACACAACAAATAACAAGCAATGAAATGAACTTCAGCTCAACCAATTCTTGGCATTGGAAACGCTTTCTTTGAACCATAGGTGCTGTGGGAAGGGCCAGCTATTGTCAATATTGAGAGCAACATAGGACTGATCATCCAGGCTGAAGCGGCATATATCAGGACTAAGGTAGGGACCACGGCAATGTCTGAAGTATAAATATAGTTGCTTCTCATAAATGGTAGTAACGTTGTGTCAACAGCAGCTGGGTCGCCTTTCACCATCATTCGATAGTTTTGTCCAAGGAAGAGTGAGTTTTTCCCAAGACTATCAATACTGGACCATGGAGAAAGTGTTGGCGCTAGCACACTAGTATCCATCCTGAATACCCTGCAATGGGTGTTGGAATAGGTATGGAGAGGGCAACCATGGGAGACAACACATGCTCCCTCAGTAGTAACAATATCAATGCACTGTATACAGACAAGAGGTGATCCATCTGAATTAGTTGCTAGGTGCCACTAAATATATATGTTCTTCTCGTCCTCATGCTCGTGATCATCACCATTGTCATCTCACCCTTGGTTATAATTTTTTTCAGGTATAGGTGGTGGAATGTTCACAGGACCTTGGAAACTCAAGAAGGTTAATTAGTAAAGGGAAACTTGCTAACCCGCATGCATGTGGATGAAACAATTATCATTACGGTGGAAGAGAAATGTACCGAAACCATAAGGATGCCATGCGAAAACAGTGCCACGAGTGGTGGCAGCAAACACAAGACTCTCGTATGCAATTGCATCACAATACTCATATGTGTATAGAAATTGATTTTTGAGCAATATCCATGGACGAGCCGTGGAAGCAGTAACGACGGCAACAAGCTTGTCGAAGATAGCAACAACTCCTAAGTTATTGTAATCCCAAGAGCGGTTGGGAACTCGACAAATTGCTATCTTTCGTAGACGAGAGTCACCATGATCCTATTCGAACGTACGTAGATCATCTGTGTTCTCAACCTCAGGGCACTCTGAGATTTTTGGAAGTGGAATCCGATGACGAGTGTACACATTCACAAGTTCCCACTCGTAGTTGTACCCAATATAAACAACGCAATCTCCATTTGTGCCAACCCTGGCCTTATCCTTAAGCGATGGCACCTTAACATCACACATATCATTATCAAGCGGCATCAACTTGCACAAGGCGAGGCTTCCATTGTCCGCGCCCATGCAAACAGGCTTATAGCAAAGAAGATAAGGGAGATAAAACCACTCCTAGACCCTTGGGTTGTTTATAATGATGTTATTAGTTGAGTTGAGAATGGTCTTGAATAAACCTGCCATGCTAGCCGAGGTGATGACATCGCACCGATCAATGAGTTCCTTCACCATGTCGTCGTTCAGATCAGGGCAACAATAACGGGGTTGTTTCCGGCTTGTTCCCTCCATGAAGAAGACGATCGAACAATGGCAGAAGGAAGGGTAAAGGCAAATGGAGGAGGGAGGAAGAGCGTACGACAGCAGTTCCAAATCGAGAGGGAAAGGTGAAGAGGCGGTGGACGGTTGCCATGATACACGAAGAGGCGCCCCGGCCTACATAGACGTCCATTCAGAAATTGTACAAAAGGACTCTCGTCGTCTCACTGACATGTTGGAATGGGACCACATGTCAATGAAACACGGTGTGTCATTTCTCGTGCAAAATGCGATCTGGCCGCGTTGGCCCGAACTGCCGCATTATTTCTCGACCCTATTTTTTAATGGTGTGCCGTTCAGTTTTGAAGCACGACTAACTGGTACTGTATGAAGAGAAAATATAAACTACTCTACCACTACTCCACCTCTAGTACTAGTAACATAGCAAGTAATATAACATATCCCAAGAAAAGTTTGCATATGCTGCATGTAGTTAATGAGGAGAGAGTTGTTTGGAGTAACATAATATGTTACTATAACATAACGCATCCCAAGGCAAAATGAGTCTACATCTTAATAACATACGGCTTGAACTGCCACACATATGTTACTCTCCACTATGAAGGTAGTAACATAGACTAGTAACTTATACATGTTACTAGTCTAAGTTACTTCCCACTGTGACTAGCCTACGCCTTCTCCCTCGCCAGCGCGTGGGCGGTGGCTCGAAGCACGAGGAGAAACTTTTGCTTACAAGCGGTGGATGTGCAACAGTTCATTTGGTGTCAGATTGCCAGAAGTACTACTATAGTACCATCATTATTGTTCGACTTCCGGAAGAGGAGAAGAGCCAAGCGCAAGGTCACCTACTAACCTAGTACAGTAGTATACTATAGCCAAAGTTGGTCCACCTTTTTGGAGCATGGTTAATTAATATAGGCTGCTCTTGCAGCGGCACATCATTTAGAACAAGTACTCTCTTCGTAGGAACAAAGGAAGTGAAAAAAAAGTTGGAGTGGATGCTAGATTGCCAATTAAAACATGATTACATAGGGAAAAAAATCCTATAGCATTCCATCCTATGAATCAAATGACCAATATAGGAAAATTATGAGGGGGGTCTCTCCAACAGTGTTCCTCGGCTCGCACCTAGCATCATGATGGTCGAACTTGGAGTCATTCATCTGGTACACGTGGCATATCAGATCTGGACACAAGGTAACATACACCATCAAGGATAATGTTTTCCTCAAAGCCGAACTTACACGGTCAAGGGGGTAAGGGCAGACACGACCTCTCACTTCGTCCGCCATTTGAAGCGGCGCGCCGACCGAGGGCTAGCATACTCCAATATTAGGTTGGCTCTATGTGATGTGGCAACTTCATATACTAACCGGATGCTGGCTATACTACTACGGTACTCACACTCCAAGAAGTGACTAGAAAACCATTCATAAGTTGAGTTTATGACATGCATTTGCAAATGTACCAGTCATTACATACAACAAGTCATCAACACACAACGACAACGAGGATACATGTTGGATTATTGAGTATTTCCAACAAAACATTCTACAAATACTAAAGTTTTCATCACACAACAAATAACAAGCAATGAAATGAACTTCAGCTCAACCAATCCTTGGCATTGGAAACGCTTTCTTTGAACCATAGGTGCTGTGGGAAGGGCCAGCTATTGTCAATATTGAGAGCAACATAGGACTGATCATCCAGGCTGAAGCGGCATATATCAGGACTAAGGTAGGGACCACGGCAATGTCTGAAGTATAAATATAGTTGCTTCTCATAAATGGTAGTAACGTTGTGTCAATAGCAGCTGGATCGCCTTTCACCATCATTCGATAGTTTTGTCCAAGGAAGAGTGAGTTTTTCCCAAGACTATCAATACTGGACCATGGAGAAAGTGTTGGCACTAGCACACTACTATCCATCCTGAATACCCTGCAATGGGTGTTGGAATAGGTATGGAGAGGGCAACCATGGGAGACAACACATGCTCCCTCAGTAGTAACAACATCAATGCACTGTATACAGACAAGAGGTGATCCATCTGAATTAGTTGCTAGGTGCCACTAAATATATATGTTCTTCTCGTCCTCATGCTCGTGATCATCACCATTGTCATCTCACCCTTGGTTATAATTTTTTTCAAGTATAGGTGGTGGAATGTTCACAGGACCTTGGAAACTCAAGAAGGTTAATTAGTAAAAGGAAACTTGCTAACCTGCATGCATGTGGATGAAACAATTATCATTACGGTGGAAGAGAAATGTACCGAAACCATAAGGATGCCATGCGAAAACAGTGCCACGAGTGGTGGCAGCAAACACAAGACTCTCGTATGCAATTGCATCACAATACTCATATGTGTATAGAAATTGATTTTTGAGCAATATCCATGGACGAGCCGTGGAAGCAGTAACAACGGCAACAAGCTTGTCGAAGATAGCAACAACTCCTAAGTTATTGTAATCCCAAGAGCGGTTGGGAACTCGACAAATTGCTATCTTTCGTAGACGAGAGTCACCATGATCCTATTCGAACGTACGTAGATCATCTGTGTTCTCAACCTCAGGGCACTCTGAGATTTTTGGAAGTGGAATCCGATGACGAGTGTACACATTCACAAGTTCCCACTCGTAGTTGTACCCAATATAAACAACGCAATCTCCATTTGTGCCAACCCTGCCTTATCCTTAAGCGATGGCACCTTAACATCACACGTATCATTATCAAGCGGCATCAACTTGCACAAGGCGAGGCTTCCATTGTCCGCGCCCATGCAAACAGGCTTATAGCAAAGAAGATAAGGGAGATAAAACCACTCCTAGACCCTTGGGTTGTTTATAATGATGTTATTAGTTGAGTTGAGAATGGTCTTGAATAAACCTGCCATGCTAGCCGAGGTGATGACATCGCACCGATCAATGAGTTCCTTCACCATGTCATCTTTCAGATCAGGGCAAGAATAACGGGGTTGTTTCCGGCTTGTTCCCTCCATGAAGAAGATGATCGAACAATGGCAGA
Organism: Triticum aestivum; assembly: GCF_018294505.1. NCBI lineage: Eukaryota > Viridiplantae > Streptophyta > Magnoliopsida > Poales > Poaceae > Triticum > Triticum aestivum. The sequence goes on along the minus strand of NC_057810.1, from coordinate 501,656,336 downwards.
AGGAAGGGTAAAGGCAAATGGAGGAGGGAGGAAGAGCGTACGACAGCAGTTCCAAATCGAGAGGGAAAGGTGAAGAGGCGGTGGACGGTTGCCATGATACACGAAGAGGCGCCCCGGCCTACATAGACGTCCATTCAGAAATTGTACAAAAGGACTCTCGTCGTCTCACTGACATGTTGGAATGGGACCACATGTCAATGAAACACGGTGTGTCATTTCTCGTGCAAAATGCGATCTGGCCGCGTTGGCCCGAACTGCCGCATTATTTCTCGACCCTATTTTTTAATGGTGTGCCGTTCAGTTTTGAAGCACGACTAACTGGTACTGTATGAAGAGAAAATATAAACTACTCTACCACTACTCCACCTCTAGTACTAGTAACATAGCAAGTAATATAACATATCCCAAGAAAAGTTTGCATATGCTGCATGTAGTTAATGAGGAGAGAGTTGTTTGGAGTAACATAATATGTTACTATAACATAACGCATCCCAAGGCAAAATGAGTCTACATCTTAATAACATACGGCTTGAACTGCCACACATATGTTACTCTCCACTATGAAGGTAGTAACATAGACTAGTAACTTATACATGTTACTAGTCTAAGTTACTTCCCACTGTGACTAGCCTACGCCTTCTCCCTCGCCAGCGCGTGGGCGGTGGCTCGAAGCACGAGGAGAAACTTTTGCTTACAAGCGGTGGATGTGCAACAGTTCATTTGGTGTCAGATTGCCAGAAGTACTACTATAGTACCATCATTATTGTTCGACTTCCGGAAGAGGAGAAGAGCCAAGCGCAAGGTCACCTACTAACCTAGTACAGTAGTATACTATAGCCAAAGTTGGTCCACCTTTTTGGAGCATGGTTAATTAATATAGGCTGCTCTTGCAGCGGCACATCATTTAGAACAAGTACTCTCTTCGTAGGAACAAAGGAAGTGAAAAAAAAGTTGGAGTGGATGCTAGATTGCCAATTAATACATGATTACATAGGGAAAAAAAATCCTATAGCATTCCATCCTATGAATCAAATGACCAATATAGGAAAATTATGAGGGGGGTCTCTCCAACAGTGTTCCTCGGCTCGCACCTAGCATCATGATGGTCGAACTTGGAGTCATTCATCTGGTACACGTGGCATATCAGATCTGGACACAAGGTAACATACACCATCAAGGATAATGTTTTCCTCAAAGCCGAACTTACACAGTCAAGGGGGTAAGGGCAGACACGACCTCTCACTTCGTCCGCCATTTGAAGCGGCGCGCCGACCGAGGGCTAGCATACTCCAATATTAGGTTGGATCTATGTGATGTGGCAACTTCATATACTAACCGGATGCTGGCTATACTACTACGGTACTCACACTCCAAGAAGTGACTAGAAAACCATTCATAAGTTGAGTTTATGACATGCATTTGCAAATGTACCAGTCATTACATACAACAAGTCATCAACACACAATGACAACGAGGATACATGTTGGATTATAGAGTATTTCCAACAAAACATTCTACAAATACTAAAGTTTTCATCACACAACAAATAACAAGCAATGAAATGAACTTCAGCTCAACCAATCCTTGGCATTGGAAACGCTTTCTTTGAACCATAGGTGCTGTGGGAAGGGCCAGCTATTGTCAATATTGAGAGCAACATAGGACTGATCATCCAGGCTGAAGCGGCATATATCAGGACTAAGGTAGGGACCATGGCAATGTCTGAAGTATAAATATAGTTGCTTCTCATAAATGGTAGTAACGTTGTGTCAACAGCAGCTGGATCGCCTTTCACCATCATTCGATAGTTTTGTCCAAGGAAGAGTGAGTTTTTCCCAAGACTATCAATACTGGACCATGGAGAAAGTGTTGGCGCTAGCACACTAGTATCCATCCTGAATACCCTGCAATGGGTGTTGGAATAGGTATGGAGAGGGCAACCATGGGAGACAACACATGCTCCCTCAGTAGTAACAATATCAATGCACTGTATACAGACAAGAGGTGATCCATCTGAATTAGTTGCTAGGTGCCACTAAATATATATGTTCTTCTCGTCCTCATGCTCGTGATCATCACCATTGTCATCTCACCCTTGGTTATAAATTTTTTCAAGTATAGGTGGTGGAATGTTCACAGGACCTTGGAAACTCAAGAAGGTTAATTAGTAAAGGGAAACTTGCTAACCCGCATGCATGTGGATGAAACAATTATCATTACGGTGGAAGAGAAATGTACCGAAACCATAAGGATGCCATGCGAAAACAGTGCCACGAGTGGTGGCAGCAAACACAAGACTCTCGTATGCAATTGCATCACAATACTCATATGTGTATAGAAATTGATTTTTGAGCAATATCCATGGACGAGCCGTGGAAGCAGTAACGACGGCAACAAGCTTGTCGAAGATAGCAACAACTCCTAAGTTATTGTAATCCCAAGAGCGGTTGGGAACTCGACAAATTGCTATCTTTCGTAGACGAGAGTCACCATGATCCTATTCGAACGTACGTAGATCATCTGTGTTCTCAACCTCAGGGCACTCTGAGATTTTTGGAAGTGGAATCCGATGACGAGTGTACACATTCACAAGTTCCCACTCGTAGTTGTACCCAATATAAACAACGCAATCTCCATTTGTGCCAACCCTGGCCTTATCCTTAAGCGATGGCACCTTAACATCACACGTATCATTATCAAGCGGCATCAACTTGCACAAGGCGAGGCTTCCATTGTCCGCGCCCATGCAAACAGGCTTATAGCAAAGAAGATAAGGGAGATAAAACCACTCCTAGACCCTTGGGTTGTTTATAATGATGTTATTAGTTGAGTTGAGAATGGTCTGAATAAACCTGCCATGCTAGCCGAGGTGATGACATCGCACCGATCAATGAGTTCCTTCACCAGGTCATCTTTCGGATCAGGGCAAGAATAACGGGGTTGTTTCCGGCTTGTTCCCTCCATGAAGAAGACGATCGAACAATGGCAGAAGGAAGGGTAAAGGCAAATGGAGGAGGGAGGAAGAGCGTACGACAGCAGTTCCAAATCGAGAGGGAAAGGTGAAGAGGCGGTGGACGGTTGCCATGATACACGAAGAGGCGCGCCGGCCTACATAGACGTCCATTCAGAAATTGTACAAAAGGACTCTCGTCGTCTCACTGACATGTTGGAATGGGACCACATGTCAATGAAACACGGTGTGTCATTTCTCGTGCAAAATGCGATCTGGCCGCGTTGGCCCGAACTGCCGCATTATTTCTCGACCCTATTTTTTAATGGTGTGCCGTTCAGTTTTGAAGCACGACTAACTGGTACTGTATGAAGAGAAAATATAAACTACTCTACCACTACTCCACCTCTAGTACTAGTAACATAGCAAGTAATATAACATATCCCAAGAAAGTTGCATATGCTGCATGTAGTTAATGAGGAGAGAGTTGTTTGGAGTAACATAATATGTTACTATAACATAACGCATCCCAAGGCAAAATGAGTCTACATCTTAATAACATACGGCTTGAACTGCCACACATATGTTACTCTCCACTATGAAGGTAGTAACATAGACTAGTAACTTATACATGTTACTAGTCTAAGTTACTTCCCACTGTGACTAGCCTACGCCTTCTCCCTCGCCAGCGCGTGGGCGGTGGCTCGAAGCACGAGGAGAAACTTTTGCTTACAAGCGGTGGATGTGCAACAGTTCATTTGGTGTCAGATTGCCAGAAGTACTACTATAGTACCATCATTATTGTTCGACTTCCGGAAGAGGAGAAGAGCCAAGCGCAAGGTCACCTACTAACCTAGTACAGTAGTATACTATAGTCAAAGTTGGTCCACCTTTTTGGAGCATGGTTAATTAATATAGGCTGCTCTTGCAGCGGCACATCATTTAGAACAAGTACTCTCTTCGTAGGAACAAAGGAAGTGAACACATGTCATTGTACAAAAGGACTCGCCGTCGTCTCATTGACTTGTTGGAACGGGACCACATGTCAACAAAACATGGTGTGTCATTTCCCGTGCAAAATGCGATCTAGCCGCGTTGGCTCGAAGTGCCGCATTATTTCTCGACTCTATTTTTTTAGTGGCGTGCCGTTCAGTTTTGAAGCATGACTAACTGGTACTGTATGAAAAGAAAATATAAACTACTCTACCACTACTCCACCTCTAGTCTCTACTCTTAATGGAGCAGTTGATAGTCCCCGCCGGTAATTTTCGTCCCACCAGAGACGGGTTTTTTTCGTCCGTTTTTTTTTTCGCTGTTTTTTTTCATCCCTCCCGCACCACCTCGTGGTTTTTTCCCCCTCGATCTAGATCTATTTGGTTGGTCGATCCTGAAGCACGCCGTCGCCGCCATCGCGTAGCCCTCTACCTCCCAATATCTTGCTCCTCTGCCAACATCAGTGATCGCCGCCGCCGCCTCCATTGCAGATCTCCAGGTCACCATGGGACCACGCCGCCCCCACCTGCGCGGAACCCGAGGGAATGGCGCTAGGAACCCAAGCTGCAGGGTAGGCAGCGAGGAGCGGCGCAACAAGGCCCTGCCGGCTGTGCTGTACGCCAGGAAAGGGGCGGGCGCACGGGGAGGGGCCGCGGTGCGTGCGAGGGTCGCCGAGGCCTCCGTGCCCGTGGTCGCAGCCGAGGGCCACGGTAGGCAGGAGCCCCCACCGCATCCGCTGTCGAGATCCCCGTCACGTGCTGCCAGGTGAGGTTGTTTTCCGGGGGCGCACAACACCCAGGAGCCCCCACAACGCCACCTGCGATGATCCCGCCGCCAGTGTCAGCCACGGCCATGTCCGACGCCCTCGGCCTCTTCATCATCGGGTCGCACTTTCTTTGCCTGTGTCAACCGTGTTACTGTGCCGGCGATCTCCTCCGACATGAAGTTTCTGGGCTGATTCAGGCCGCCCGAGGGGCCACAAGGACACGGGAAGTCGACCCCGTGCTCGGTTCCCTCTGCCGCTATAGTCTATCATCTTGGCCTAATTCTGCCGCCCTCCTCGATTCCGTTTACCCGCTGTCACGCCCTACTCCTACACCCACGGTCAGCCTAGCTCCACATCTCCCTCAAGTTTGTCATTGTGTAACCCCTCACAATTTGGTGTCTTCCCAGCCGTAGTTCCTCTGTGCCTGGCGCTGCAAACTCCCCGCTCAGCGGTCACGAGATCTCACTGGAAACAATTATACAGGGTGAGATGCAGAACTACCACCTAATTTGGGAACTGCATCATTAATTAGGTGCGGCTGTAGGTTTAGTCTGCGTTGCCCTCTAATTTTCTAGGTGTTCAGTACATAATTTGAATGTACGAATGGCTTAGCATCAACTTCATCCGCATTGCTCTGCTCCAATTGTTGCATTCCCCTAGCTAAATTAATTTGTCTGGTTGTCTCCATTGCCAAAAAAAAGTGGACTAAATTTTCTAGCGTTCATGTGTATTTGATTCTAATGTAGTGTTTAAGAATGAAATCACTTAAGTTTTGCACTCCAGTACCTATATAGTCAATGTACCTTCTAGAAGTATGGTGCATCTGAATTTAGTGGCATTTGCATCCATATGATAGATAATGTCTATGGAGTGGCTTACTCAACCAAGTATCATGGTTTTTGGTGAAAATATTAAGGTAAGGTTGTCCCTGCTTTCTTCTTGTTTGATGTACTGACTCCTGACTCCTGATGCATGAATGTTGTTTATTCTGATAAATAATGTTTGATTAGTTTGTGTATGCAACTCAGAGCTATGATAGATGAAATTGGATTGTTTCTGGAACTTCAAATGATTCTGAACATAAGTAATAACAAAATGGAACTATGTATGCTGGAAACGCAATAAAGTGCAGTTATGCATGTGTTTTGACATGCTTAGAGGTCACAACGTGCCTTGGACGCTTATCACAATCCTCAGCAAGATGACAAAAGTGCATAGGTGCTGGTGTATTTCTAATACTCATATCTCATAGGTGCTAATAACAATCTGGTGTATTTTTTTTTTGAGGGCACGAAGAAATAATATTGAAGTGTTGTAGGTTGAAAATATAATTGACGAAAAACACACAGGGAAAAAGGTCTTGCTAGAAATTGTTTATGATGCCGAATTCTCTCCCCTTGTAATTAGAAGCTTCTAGCCTTAGATTTGATGACTCACCTGATCACTATAATTTATCATTTCAACTACGACACAGGTAATTTTCGACACTCCCTTTTTGCCTCTGAACAAGTTTAATAATGACTTCGATGTTTAGAATATGCTCCTTATGTCTGTTATCGTTTCTTAAAACGACACATATATAAGACCCAACTATTTGATTGTTGTTTTGTTTAATCAGATCATTGGGGAAGATTCGATACCATGCTTCTTATTTCGGTTGACCATTTTCTAAAGTTGTTGAGCGACATTGTGTTCATATATAATGTACCAAATTATTAGTACTAGACGTCTATACATTCTACCTTCAATATTTTTCGGAACAAAGATTCATCTTCTTTGGTGCCGTTTCATGACATAAAAGAATTCATCAAACACATTTTTTCTCGAGTTTTTGTCGAGTATTGTATAACTGATGTTGCCCAGCCTATTCTTCTATGTTAATAGCTATCCAGTTATATCTATTCTTTTGTTTGCACTTCGTGAAAGATGTGTGGCCTACAATAGTGTGAGTGTTACCTCTCCTTCAAGCTAACTTCTTTTTTTCAGAAAGCCTTCTTGAAGATATGTAGCCATCAATATTTTACTACACCTTCTGTAGAGAAAGAAAGATAGGGATTGGACTGGTTGTTGTTGTTACTTTTGTCTGAGAGATATGGGACACACATGGAGAGATGGAACAGCCGGGGGGCTAGGATGCCTCTTGATCTGCAGGAGCTAAATTTGCTGCCGAAGTTACTCTGGTATCTAACTGACATGTAAAGGAGTCATGAACAGGTGAACCCATACTGAAAATGCCACATGTGTACAATATAAACTTCTGGATAAGCATGGATACAGAAATGAGCATTTATTCCCAATTGTTTGAGAAAGACTGTGGAGATTGATATCAAGTACGGAGTATGAAGGTTTCATGGCATGACTAAAGTCAATTACAACAGGTAATATGTTCCAAAAAAATACAACAGGTAATTTGCTTATGGTCTTGCTAATCGAGAAAATTTTCATTTTCTTTGTCGAGGAACTTGTTTTTAGCTGTTTTGTAGCAGTAATTGATTCTTCTTCATTGTTCTGCATTATAATAAATAATGTTGGGGTTATAAGTTTTTTTGTTTCTTTTCTTAAGAAAAGAACCAGTTCCACTGACTTTGATAGGTTCAGTTATTTAATTTGTCTTGCTTGCTACTTGAAAATCTGTCCACCACTAATAGTGGTTTCCCTCTCCAGATTATAACCCAGGAACACAGGAAACCCCTGGACTTTCCAAAACTAGGCAAATCACCCCCTGTCACTGATTATGGTGGTTTTTGCGAGCAGTTTTGCCTACGTGACAAGTTTCCGGTTAAGGAAATTGGATTTGATTGCCACGCTGGACCCTCTTGATCCTAGCGTCGAACAGAGCCTGGGGTAGGGGGCGTCACGGCGGCTGGTTGACAAGCTGGTTAGTTCTCGTACGTCCCGGTCGCTGCTGTTTTTTAGGTCTGTGGTAAAGCGTTGTGAAGATTGGGGCTGGGGTTTGGGGCGGTGGACATAGGGCTTTGGGGTGGCATTGATCTTTGATTGTTGTAGCCCTTCGATTTGGGTAGTTCCTGTTGATTTGGAGCGGCAGATAGAGGGGTTTGGGGCAAATGAAAATCCTTAATCAATCTTACATGATCTGCGGGAGGTTATTTTTAGACCATGCAGTAGAGGAACTGCATGTCAATTCATTAAGATAGACAAACAAGTCTGAAAAAACGCTGCCAAGAATGGCCAAGCACCCAATGCATGATAGGACTGAAGAAACTGAAACTGTACAATGTTGTACCATGGGGCTTATATGTCAGTTAAATTACTCTTGGTAGTGAAAGGAAACAGGGAACATAAGCTATCAAGCACGTTGTATGTTGTATGAGAGATATACAGGGAATAGGGAACAAAGAGATGTTTGAGGCACTCTGTTTTTTTGGTAGCTTGATCGGCGCTTTGTGGGAGGCAGAGCAGGTAAGTCCCGAGCTCTCAATGGCTCAAGGTGATTGGCACTTACGTATCATAGTCGATCTTTTTGGAAGATTGGGGATGGGGTGGAGAGGCGTAGGGAGGTTTGGGCTGGGTTATAGTGAGTTGCAGGTTTCAGGTTATTTGCACTACTAGCTGGGTCAAAATCTCCATGGCTTGCATTTATGATCAGCAACATGTACTTTGTATTTGATCAATAAACATAGATATTCATGGGGTCGTGGAGTAGGAATGTAGCTAGGATGAAAATACAACTCACACGTACCAGTGTAGTAGTACATCAAACTTTCTTTTAATAGCATACGTGTGTGATCACTCAAATATAATAACACTGTTTCATGAGTTCAGAAATTTGAAAAAATTCAGAAGCAAATCATAATATGTGCGGCCAGAAATATGTGGTTTTTATGCTTGTTTGTAGATTGCTGTCGAGTTCATCAATTTAGGGGTTAGACTATTGAAATGATCTATATCCAGAAGGCATATATGTGTGTGTGTGATGTTGTGGGTCTGATTGCACATGGATTAAATCTTACATATGTGCAAACTGCAAAGGACTTGTATATGTGTTTATTTTGCAGATATGACACCACTCAATTACCTATCTGTTCGGTTTCATTTCCGAGGTGAATTGCATCATGATGAAAGTGAATGGAAGTATTTGAATGGAAGGTCAGGAATGTCCACAATTGAGTGTGACAAAATGTGTCTACAATAGTTGAAGAAACACCTTGCAGATCATGTTTCCTATTCTGATGAAGTACTAAATGTGACAACTTTGTACTGGAAGTTTCCTTTAAAGGGCACAGGTGCTCTTGTTGTTATGAATGACGAAGAATCTAAACAAGAGCAGCTACAAGGAGAAAAGGCCAATCAAGCAAGAACAGAGGTGCCCCTTTCTCTCTTCTTTTACTTGCATTTTTTCCTGATATGTGCAAAATGTGCTAACATTTACTGCTTTTCAACATAGCAAGTTCCTGTTCCATGAAGACGACAAAGTTCAGCTCCTGGTCCATCAACAAAGCAAGCACCTACAACATCTAAGCCACCAAATAGGAAGAAGAAGGCCTCAACTTCTCAAAATAATCCTGACACTGCACCTTTCTATGAGAGAGCAAAGAACAGAAGGAAAGCACATACACAATCATCTTAACCTCCTTCCATGGCATCTTCTTATCAATTAGCATCAGGGTCGATATCTCAGCCAATGCCAAACCAGTCAGGATTCTCATGGTTGTTATATGGCAATAAATGAACTTGTAGTTACATATAGTGAAACAGAACTGAACTTGTAGTTCATGGTTGATTGTTTTGCATGCTCTGGTTCATGCTTTATTATTATGTAAAACTACTACTGGTAGCACTTGTTCCCTATTATGTGTCACATGCACTGTTCGATGATGTGGGTGTGATATGGGCATGACTGGTTCTTATGTGATTTCCCTGTTGTGTTTACAAAGAAAGTGTTATTTTAAATTTAAGCTGAAATTGTGCAGTTAATTGTGGGCACGTCTTATTTCTTAATTTTGATAATGTCAGTTTGCAACAATGATGCTGAATGTAAATAAAATGCTGCCAATTTTCAACCATGGTAGTTGTAATAACAGAGTATTGTCAGTTCAGAAAAGCTTTCATTCATGTCAGCTATCAAAGATTGCATTCAGATTACATATATGTGTCCATAGGCAGCAGGTTGCGGACTCAGACTTACATCGACTTAAAAAATTGCTTTCTCTCAATTCTCTCTTCTCAACTAAACAGAGACAACCATACCAGCAAGAAAAGCTAACACTTTGTACACATACAAATTCTCAACTAAACTGAATTCTCTTTTCTAGAGCATCAGTACATGCCTACAAAGAGTATAATGTACACCATTTGGGCCCCTGGGATTATTCCCTGTGTTGTTTTCCTGCTAGTACTAATGCTGTGAGCATGCTTCAGTTTCGGGCTGTGCCAAATCGTGCTCTTGAGTAGTTCTCGCAGCAGCTTCGTCCTCTCATTCCTCTGGTCCATGAACATATGTTGCAGCAAAAAAGGGCATGTACTTCAGAAATAACATAAAGTACAGTACATATGCATATGCACTGTCCCAAATTAATACACATGATGTACATCGAACAAGACTCGAAGATGAGCTTGTGCCACTGTTACACTGAGCCATGACGAGGTGGTCCATGTCCATGGCGCCAGTGGAGCTTCATGGGGGCCAACCTAGGCGGTGGCCCCCCAAGCCCAAGAAAAATTCACCTAATACATGTTAGTTTTTGTGCTGGATGTTCAGTAAAAACAGGCTAAACCTCATAGTTTTGCCCCTCCTTAGCCCATTGCCCCTCCAAAGATTAGGCCCAAGCTCCGCCACTGCATGGCGCCACTGTTACACTCGAAGACGAGCTTGCGCCGCTGTTACACTGAGACACTATTGGAGGAGGAGAGGAACTAGGGAGGTGGGGCGCCCATGGCGACAAACAGGGGAGGAGAGGAACTAGAGAACAAGGACGGACAAGCTTCAGCTAGCATCCATGGCGACAAACAGGGGAGGAGGCAGAGAGGAACAAGGGGAGGAGGCAGAGACGAACAAGGGAGGATGCAGTGGAACTTTATTCCATCTTTAGAGAGTCACCGCCATCTCACCTTGCCGAGTAGGACACAAACCCTAACAAAACTTGAAGAAGCATCTAATATCGGAGCCATCCCGCCGACAAGGGCCGGGCTCCACCGCGCCCCCATGGCCCTAAGGCCACCGGAGACGAGACGGATCAACGGCGGCGCAAGCGAGAGGCAGAGGAACCCTAAACTTTTATAGGGAGGAGGCACATGAGATGTCATATACTTTTATGTTGCTAAAACCATAGCTTTTGAAGTTGTAGATCAGTAGAAGACTCCTTGCAAAAGGTTGATTATTTACTCTCATTCACTTTACAATTTCTATCATAAGAAACACGTTTCGCATTTTAGTTTGACCCCCTACAAAATATTGTAGGGTGAATAAGTGCTTGTATAAGTTCCAAAAAATATGTGGCACAATCACTGAAATTGTGGTGTTATGAGATAGAATATTTCAAAAGCGCATCAATTAAGAATTACACATATTTATACCTCCAACAGGGAAGCATGTATTATATCTTTGCTACTCATTGTTTCCTATCGATGATCTAAAATAGTACTTTAAAAGCTTCCTGCAAAAATATTAGAAGTAAAATATTTACAAGGATTATTGTATGCAATTTACATGGGGCTATCTAATATTGGATATCCATGCATCCAATTATTTGTATTTATTTGGTCTACCTCTATGGATACCATGATCATTATAGGTCTTTAAAAATAGTGCATGTGTACTACAAATTTTAAGAAGCCCGTGGCAACGCACGGGCATTCTACTAGTACTAGTAACATAGCAAGTAATATAACATATCCCAAGAAAAGTTTGCTTATGCTGCATGTAATTAATGAGGAGAGAGTTGTTTGGAGTAACATAATATGTTACTGTAACATAACGCATCCCAAGGCAAAATGAGTCTACATCTTAATAAACTATGGCTTGCATGATACTGCCACACATATGTTACTCTCCACTATAAAGATAGTAACATAGACTAGTAACTTATACATGTTACTAGTCTAAGTTACTTCCCACTGTGACCAGCCTATGCCTTCTCCCTCGCCAACGTGTGTGCGGTGGCTCGCAGCACGAGGAGAAACTTTTGCTTATAAGCGGTGGATGTGCAGCAATTCATTTGGTGTCAGATTGCCAGAAGTACTACTATAGTACCATCATTATTGTTCGACTTCCGGAAGAGAAGAGCCAAGCGCAAGGTCACCTACCAACCTAGTACAGTAGTATACTATAGCCAAAGCTGGTCCACCTTTTTAGAGCATGGTTAATTAATATAGGCGGCTCTTGCAGCGGCACATCATTTAGAGCAAGTATTCTCTTCGTAGGAACAAAGGAAGTGAAAAAAAAGTTGGAGTGAATGCTAGATTGCCAATTAAAACATGATTACATAGGAAAAAAATCCTATAGCATTCTATCCTATGAATCAAACGACACCTTCACTTCCTAAGCCAGCAATCTCATTTGTGATGAGAGCAAGCCTAGAGTACATTTCAGCGACACCTTCACCATCCTTCATTTTGAACTTGTCAAGTTGACTTTGAAGCACATCCAACTTGGATTCCACGACGGAGTCGGTACCTTCGTGCATATCAATCAAAGTATCCCAAATTTCCTTTGCATTCTCAAGACGGCTGATTTTGTTGAATTCTTCGGGGCATGATCCGTTGAAGAGGATATTGCAAGCTTGAGCATTGTATTGCAGCATCTTTAATTCTTCCGTGGTAGCTTCACGGTTTGGTTCTCTCCCATCGAAGAATTCACCTTGCAAACCAATACACACAATAGCCCAAACGACGGGGTTATGTTCAAGAATATGCATTTTCATTTATGTTTCCAACTAGCAAAAATTGTACCATCAAAGTAAGGACCTCTACGGTGGTAACTTCCCTCGCTAGACGCCACACTATCCTAGGTTGTGAAACCAAGGCTATGATCACCAAACCTATGGAAATCAAGGCAAATGGAGACCAAAGCTCTGATACCACTTGTAGGATCAAAAGTATGTCTGGGGGAGGGGGGGGGTGATTAGACTACTTGACCAAATAAAAACTTAACTTTTTCCCAATTTTAGTTCTTGGTAGATTTTAGTAACTTAGCACAAGTCAAGTAATCTTTACACAATTCAAGCAAGCATGCAAAGAGTATATGAGCAACAGAAAGTAAAGCATGCAACTTGCAAGAAAGTAAATGGGAGGAGTTTGGACGGAGCAAACGCAATGTTGACACGGAGATTTTTGGCGTGGTTCCGATAGGTGGTGCTATCGTACATCCACGTTGATGGAGACTTCAACCCATGAAGCATAACAATTGCGCGAGTCCACGGAGGGCTCCACCCACGAAGGGTCCACGAAGTAGTAACCTTGTCTATCCCACCATGGCCATCGCCCACGAAGGACTTGCCTCACTAGGGTAGATCTTCATGATGTAGGCGGTCTCCTTGTGCTTACAAACTCCTTGCTTCAACTCCACAATCTTGACAGAGGCTCCCAAGTGACACCTAATCAATCTAGGAGCCACCAGTCTCCAAAAAGTAATAGATAGTGTGTTGATGATGAACTCCTTGCTCTTGTGCTTCAAATGATAATCTCCCCAAGACTCAACTCTCTCTCACAGATTTGGCTATGGTGGAAAGATGATTTGAGTGGAAAGCAACTTGGGGAAGGCTAGAGATCAAGATTCTTATGGTTGGATTGGAATATCTTGGTCTCAACACATGAGTAGGTGGTTCTCTCTCAGAAAATGAATGCTGGAAGTGGAGGCACATTCTGATGACTCTCCTCACGAATGAAGAATGGGTGGAAGGGGTATATATAGCCTCCACACAAAATCTAACTGTTACACATAGATTCCCAAACTCGGTGAGACCGAATGGTGAAACTCGGTCAGACCGATTCAGGTCAAAATATGAACGTTAGGATTTTCGGTGGGACCAACACAGTCATCTCAGTGGGAACGATATGCTAGGGTTAGGGCATAACGTAATCTCGGTGTGACCGACCGCATAAACTTGGTGGGACCGATTTCAGCAAAAAGCACATAGAGAGTTGGTCAGGAAAGCTCGGTAGGACCAATCCGCTCACTTCAGTGGGACCGAAGTGTTACGAAGAGGAAACAGTGAATTTGCATTGCAGACTCGGCGGGACCGATTCTCTCATTTCGGTGGGACCGAAACGTTACAAAAAGGAACCAGTGAGTTTGCAATCCCATCTCGGTGAGACCGAAGTGACTAGGGTTTGTGGCAGTGGCTATGTCAAATGAAACTCGATGGCCACAGAAAGATGAAATCGGTGGGACCGAATTTGACTTTTAGGTTTAGGACATATGTGGAAATGAGAAAGTGGTTGAGGGTTTTGGAGCATATCACTAAGCATTTTGAGCAAGTAATCCATTAAGCAACACATCATCCCCTTTTAATAGTATTGGCTTTCCTATGTACTCAATGTAATCTTGGATCACTTAAATGAAAAATGTAGAGTCTTTAGCTTGTTGCCAATATGTTTCCTTAGCATTTTTAGGGGGTCGACATCTCTAGTCCATGCCATGCCAATCATTGAACTTTCTGAAATGATCATCTTGAAAGAGAATTAGTTCAATGAACTATATGTTGGTTAAGAATTACCAAAATCACCCAGGGATTAGTTGCACTTTCAGAAAGAGAAACCTGCGTGGAATGCGAGAAACCCACTCCGGCAACACACATCCGTTCAGGAGCAGTACGTCGGCCAAGCTCCTCCTTCCACCATTTCTCCACTCTTTCGGCGGCATCCGACAAGCAGGAAGAGTAGTTCTCCGACATAATAGCCGTCTGGGTGGCCCGCCGAGCCCGACAGTTATGAGCGAGGCAGCTCGCTGCTCCACCTACCTCGCCTAGCACGTCGGAGGCAGTTGCCGCACTAAGCCAGCGCGTGGTTCTGCAGCTGGTTGCTCCAATACAGCTCGACGAAGAGTGCCAACTTGCTCCACGCCGGCTTATCGGTGAGCACGGCAGCACAGGCATTGTCGCTGCCCTCGATGCCGCCGTGTTGTACGGCGCCTTCAGTGCCTGCGACTGCGCCATCCGCCGATGGCGCGCGCGTAGCCGCACCATGAAGGTAGAGAAAGAAGCTTTTGCGGATGTCGATTTTAGTGGAACCTGCTGTCAGCTAACCTCACGGTGCTCCAGGTATTTCTACATTCGTAACTAGGTACTCCCTCTGTTTCTTTTTAGTTTGCATATAAGATTTGGTCAAAGTCAAACTTTGTTAAGTTTGACTAGCTTTGTAGGAAAATATATCAACATTCACACTATGGAATCAATACTACTAGATGTATGATGAAATTAATTTTCATATCATATAGCTTTCGTATTGTAGATGTTGATATTTTTTTCTACAAAGTTAGTCAAACTTTACAAAGCTTGAATTTGACCAAATCTTATGCAGACTAAAAATAAACAAAGGGAGTTGAATGACTAACGCAAGATGAAATAAGCTTATTCATACACTGGCTTATGTTTGTAGTGTGGAACGAGCCTGTCATGTGTGGAGGAGCAAACAAGCACTGCAGTCGTGCCGTCAACGCAAGATAAAAGGGTCCAAGTCATTGATGGCCTGGCCGGCGAGTAGGAGTCGTGCAAACGGTGGTGCATTATTTTGGTGGAACTGCACAAAAAAGATATTGGGCTTAGTCGGACAAATTTTCTACAGCCACGGGGAAGGACTTGCGCTCATCGATTGGATAGA
The DNA here is from genome assembly GCF_018294505.1 of Triticum aestivum. NCBI lineage: Eukaryota > Viridiplantae > Streptophyta > Magnoliopsida > Poales > Poaceae > Triticum > Triticum aestivum. The sequence goes on along the minus strand of NC_057810.1, from coordinate 501,640,851 downwards.
ATTTCCTCCGTGCCATCATAGGAGATCCCAAGGTAGAAATCAACTAACCACCTATAAAGTTATGCATAGACTTCCTCACGTAGGTCAGTACCCCCTTCGTCCAGATGATCATGTTTTGTCATGCCGAGATATTGATATCTGTGACTGTTTTGCGGCACCGTCTAAGTACAGCGCTTCCCTATCTTTTCACATTCAGGACAATGAAGATGATTTCGGAACTGTACAAAATGTCCTGATGTTGAGTGATCTCTATTGCCTCCTCTGTTTGCTGCAATGTGTCATCGTAAATTGCAAGATGAGCCAACATGCTCAAAGTGCATGCAACATTGAGCAAAAAGAAGCATGCCCAGGAAATTAATGCGTGCGTAGGGAGGCCCTTTACTCAGAGAAGCATCGATCATTTTTTCTTTATTTCTACACGTTCTCACAACTTTGTCTTGGTTATAGTATTGTGAATCATTTAGATGTGTAAACATGCTGAACTTAAGTGCTTGTGAATGTTAGCTAGTATGCATACTGTATCTTGTGAAGCTTAGTTTGAATGTTAGTGTGTCAACCTTTACAATCTATGTATATTGTGGGCATGTTATTTGACCCCTCATTTTGCCGCACTATGACCAGTGTGAGTGTCTGCATGCAGTATACCATCCTCTAATTTGGTGGATGCCAAGCCGGCCCAAAAGGAGCAATAACTTTTTTAAGTTGAAAAATGTTATAGATGAGGAGCCATAATTAAGATAGAGTCGTCTCTTTTTTTCTTTCGAATGGGCAATAAGCTGGAGAGTGTCTCTAATGGGCTGCCTCTAGTGTTAGGGGCCTCCAGTACGAAACACGGGCAGCCGACTAGGCCGATACAAAACCCTATCCATCTTAAAGGCCATTTGCTTTTTTGCGAGCAAAAACCCATATTTCTTAAAGAGGGGGCGATCCCAGAAAAACCCTCCGTCCTCCCCGCTTCCACTTCTACTGCAGCTCGCCGGACTCTCCCGCTTCTGTCGCCCCCCAATTCCCCCTGCACCCTATCTTCCTCACTCATACAGAAAAGCCCCGCTCACCTTCTTCCTCACTCATACAGAAAACGCCTGCTCCTTGATACGTCCATTTTGCATCATGCTTTTATATCAATATTTATTGCAATATGGGCTGTTAGTACACATTATGTCACAATACTTATGCCTTTTCTATCTTATTCTACAAGGTTTACATGAAGAGGGGGAGTGCCGGCAGCTAGAATTCTTGGCTGGAAAAGGAGCAAATATTAGAGACCTATTCTGCACACAGCTCCAAAAGTCCTGAAACTTCAAGAAAGTCAGTTTTGGAATATAATAAAAATATTGGGCGAAGAAAGCACCAGAGGGGGGCCACACACTGTCCACGAGGGTGGGGGCGCGCCCTACCCCGCTGGGCGCACCCCCATGCCTCGTGGGCCACCTGGAAGCCCCTCGATGCCCATCTTCTGGTATAAGGTGTCTTTTGCCCTGGAAAAAATCATAAGGAAGCTTTCGGGACGAAGCGCCACCATCTCGAGGCGGAACCTGGGCGGAACCAATCTAGCGCTCCGACGGAGCTGTTATGCCGGGCAAACATCCCTCCGGGAAGGGGAAACTGCCACCATCGTCATCATCATCGATCCTCTCATCAAGAGGGGGTCAATCTCCATCAACATCTTCACCAGCACCATCTCCTCACAAACCCTAGTTCATCTCTTGTATCCGATCTTTGTCTCAAAACCACAGATTGGTACCTGTGGGTTACTAGTAGTGTTGATTACTGCTTGTACTTGATGCTAGTTGGTTTATTCGGTGGAAGATCATATGTTCAGATCCTTAATGCATATTAATACCCCTCTAATTATGAACATGAATATGATTTATGAGTAGTTACATTTGTTCCTGAGGACATGGGAGAAGTCTTGTTATAAGTAGTCATGTGAATTTGGTATTCGTTCGATATTTTGATGAGATGTATGTTGTCTTTCCTCTAGTGGTGTTATGTGAACATCGACTACATGGAATTTCACCATTATTTGGGCCTACGGGAATGCATTGGGAAGTAATAAGTAGATGATGGGTTGCTAGAGTGACAGAAGCTTAAACCCTAGTTTATGTGTTGCTTCGTAAGGGGCTGATTTGGATCCATATGTTTCATGCTCTTGATAGGTTTACCTTAATTCTTCTTTCGTAGTTGCGGATGCTTGCGAGAGGGGTTAATCATAAGTGGGATACTTTTCCAAGGAAGGGAAGTACCCAAGCACCGGTCCACCCACATATCAAATTATCAAAGTAACAAACGCGAATCATATGAGCATGATGAAAACTAGCTTGACGATAATTCCCATGTGTCCTCGGGAGCGATTTCCTTTATATAAGAGTTTGCCCAGACTTGTCCTTTGCTACAAAAGGATTGGGCCACCTTGCTGCACCTTGTTTACTTTTGTTACTTGTTACCCGTTATGAATTACCTTATCACAAAACTATCTGTTACCGACAATTTCAGTGCTTGCAGAGAATACCTTACTGGAAGTTGCTTGTCATTTCCTTCTGCTCCTCGTTGGGTTCGACACTCTTACTTATCGAAAGGACTAAGATAGATCCCCTATACTTGTGGGTCATCAAGACTCTTTTCTGGCATCGTTGCCGGGGAGTGAAGCGCCTTTGGTATGTGGAATTTGGTAAGGAAACATTTATATAGCATCCTGAAATTTACTGTCACTTGTTACTATGGAAAATAATCCTTTGAGGGGCTTGTTCGGGGTATCTTCACCTCGACCAGTAGAGCAAAGAGTTGCTCCTCAACCTACTGAACCTACTGAAAATGTTTACTTTGAAATTCCTTCGGGTATGGTAGAGAAACTACTAGCTAATCCTTTTACAGGGGATGGAACATTACATCCCGATATGTACCTAATCTATGTGGATGAAGTTTGTGGATTATTTAAGCTTGCAGGTATGCCCAAGGATGTTATCAAGAATAAGGTCTTCCCTTTATCTTTGAAGGGAAAGGCATTGACATGGTTTAGGCTATGTGATGATATTGGATCATGGGAGTACAACCGATTGAAATTGGAATTTCATCAGAAGTTTTATCCTATGCATCTGGTTCATCGTGATCATAATTATATATATAATTTTTGGCCTCGCGAAGGAGAAAGTATCGCTCAAGCTTGGGGGAGGCTTAAGTCAATGTTATATTCATGCCACAATCATGAGCAATCAAGAGAAATTATTATTCAAAAAAATTATGCTCGACTTTCTCTCAATAATCACTCCATGCTCGATACTTCTTGTACTGGTTCTTTTATGATGAAGACTATTGAATTCAGATGTGATTTATTGGAAAGAATTAAACGCAACTCTGAATTTGGGAACTCGGGAAGGTAAGGAGTCAGGTATAAGACCTAAGTTTGATTGTGTTAAATCTTCTATGGATACCGATGCTTTTCGTGAATTTAGCACTAAATATGGACTTGACTCTGAGATAGTAGCTTCTTTCTGTGAATCATTTGCTACTCATGTTGATCTCCCTAAGGAGAAGTGGTTTAAATATCATCCTCCCATTGAAGTAAAAGTAGTAGAACCTATTAAAGTTGAAGAAAAGACTATCATTTATAATGTTGATCCTATTGTTCCTACCGCTTATATTGAGAAACCGCCTTTCCCTATTAGAATAAAGGATCATGCTAAAACTTCAACTGTGGTTCATAAGAGTAATGCTAGGACACCTACACCCCCTGAGAAAATTAAAGTTGAACCTAGTATTGATATGGTTAAAGATCTCTTGGTCGATAATATTGATGGGCATGTGATATACTTCTGTGATGAAGCTGCTAGAATTGCTAGACCCGATACTAAAAATAAACATAGACCTGTTGTTGGCATGCCTGTTCTTTCTGTTAAAATAGGAGGTCATTGTTATCATGTCTTATGTGATATGGGTGCTAGTGTGAGTGCAATACCTCATTCCTTATACAAAGAAATTATGCATGATATCGTACCCATTGAAATAGAAGGTATTGATGTTACTATTAAGCTTGCCAATAGAGATAGTATTTAACCAATTGGATTGTTAGAGATGTTGAAGTCTTGTGTGAGAAATTTAAATATCCTACTGATTTTCTTGTTCTTGGTTCTCCACAAGATGACTTTTGTCCCATTATATTTGGTAGACCCTTCTTGAATACTGTTAATGCTAAGATAGACTGCAAATAGGACATTGTTGCTGTTGGTTTAGGGGACATGTCTCATGATTTTGATTTTGCTACATTTCGTATGATGGATTTCGGGATCCGGCAACCCTTGAGAGGTTTGAACTCTAGGGTGCGTGCGGAGATCTCAACCTGTCTAGCCTGCCTACTCGTGATCCTCCCTAGCCTAGCGCGTCAAGCTCACAGAGACACAATGACACAAAGATTTATACTAGTTCGGGCCACTTTTGTGGTGTAATACCCTAATCTAGTGTGGTGTGGTGGATTGCCTCGAGGGGCTATGGATGAACTAGTACAAGGGATGAACAGGCCTCAGGAGGTGAGGTGTTCTTGAACTGGTGCGTGTTCTACTTGCTCTGATTCGATCCCTTTCTATGGTGGGGGCTAAGTCCTATATATAGTGGCATTGGTCCTCTTCCCAAATATGACCGGGAAGGGATTCCACAACGGCGGGATTTGAAAGGGGATAGGTAGTACAGTCTATCCGGACAAAAGTAGTCTTCGCCTACGAAAAGCCTCTGGTCGTGACGCTGCGATGGGCTCGGTAATGACCTCCGTCCTTCCGTCCTGGTGGTCTTTGTCTTATTGCACCAGAATGGAAACCTTTGGTTGATTCCTCGGGACTCCGCGCCTGTGGCTTGCCTCCCTTGCACCAAGGAGGAAACCTGCGCTCTGCACCGGCCTGACTCCCGCCTAGCCTTGGTCGTCACGGCTCACGTCAGCTGAGCCTCATGAGGTAGCTGCATAGATCTCTCTGCCCCTCAGGAGCCCTCCTGAGGAGGCCAACTCCTTCGGGGGTCTTGGCGTCGTTCGCCTCGCGAGGGTCTCGTGGTGTTAATGTTGAAGTTGGGCTGTACCAGGCCGTCAATGGAGCCACGTGGTGGGCCGCAGGCAGGCAGGACTGGATACCCCCAAGTCCAGGACACTGATAGTAGCCCACGGGCCCAAGGCACGCTCGGACTTGGCTTCCAGGCGAAGCCAAAGGGCAAGTACGGAGCGTCGCGGGCCCCAACTGCCTGCGGCCTTGATGATGCCTCACGATTGATTGGACGAGGGCGACTCCGTTTCCCCACGCTGCCTTGGCAACTGCTCGACTAGGCAACTGCATGCTGCATGCAGAAAGGATCATCATTACTAGAAATCATGGGAGGCCGACGATTTACCTTCTCCCGGCTATAAATGTGTGAGTGGGTGGAGCCCCGGCCCATTTCTCTTTCGTCTCGCTCCTGCTTGCTTCTCCTCCTCTTCACCTCGCTCCCATTGCGCCGATCAGGAGGTTCTCTGCGGCAGAGAATGGGGAGGCTCCTAGGGAGGGGCCGAACCCTCTCCCGCCGAAGAAGCGACTCCACCTCCATGACGATGCTGGCGCGGGGCAAGAGGTGGCCAGGCCTTGGCAATCGAGGCCTCCACCTGGCTTCCCTCTCCCCTTATATGCTCGTGCTCAAGGTGAAGGAGTGCGCCGCCGAGCGGCGCCTCACGAAGATGGTAGGGCTTCCATTGCCTTGCCGGCCGCACCACGGACCCATGTTGAGGATAGCTCACACGAGTTCGTGGTGTGGGCGGCGATGCCTCCCGATACTTGGATCCGCTTCCCGTGGTTCTTCGCCAGCGAGCTGCCTCCGAGGGGACTATTGGAGTTGTGGCTGCAACACGCAGGGTGCAGAAGCCTAGCCACCAGAGCTGAGGTCAAGGTGGTGCCGTCTGGGGACGTCTTCCTGACGCGAGGATGGGGCGAGGTCGCCCGGGCTTGCCGAGCGGAGGGAGCCCTGGCGATCCACTTTGAGTACGACGGCGCGGCCACCTTGCTCTTCAAGGTCTTCAACAAGCGGGGCGAGTGGCTGGAGTGCTTCCCCAAAGGAGACAACTCGAGGGACGCCGTGATGGGTGCTGGATATGCCGTTGCCCCCTTCAGTGCTTCATCCAGCAGCAACGACGACTCCTGGGAGTCCAGCGACTCTCTTGAGCCCAGTGATTCTCCGGAGTCGAGCAACGACAGCTACGTGCCGTCGAGCTCCCGACGAGGCCGGAGTGCTGCTGCGGCTGCCGCCCGGCATCGTCAGCGACGCCGTAGTGCCCTGTAGTTGTTTCTCCTGCGCGAGATGAAGATCAGCCCCCGTGGGGCTTGTAAGGATCGGGATGTATTTAGTAGTGTCGCAGTTCCTTTTGACTTTGTAATGGATGCGCATATTCCAGTTCGGCTGAGTCCCTCCCTTTTCTCTTTCCTAGACAGCGTGGTGCTCTACGCCGGCAGGACCCAGTCCCCAGGCAGGCTTTAGCCGTCGCTAGTATGCCAAGTCACGATGCCATGGTCAAGGCTAGGAGGTGAGCGGCCCAAGGTCCGGTAAGAGCTCATGAGACGCGATGCTCATGAGGTCCCCCTTGGCGTGCAAGCAGTTGTATAGAAAATTGAAAAGGGGAGTTGAACCGCCCAAGTGGAACTGCGGGGTGAGGCGTGTGGAGTGAAACTGATGCCATAGCGAGCCGAGACTTATCTTTTGCGGTCGGAGTCCATCGAAGAGGCAACGCTTGTTGTTGCACCTGCGGCGCCGTCAGGTGCAGCCCATCTTGGCCACCCTCCTGCCTCACTTGCCAAGGTGCTCTATATCCTCGGGACCCGGCCCTCGAGCAAGCTCAGCCGCCGCTGATATGCCAGGTCGCGATGTTGTGGTCAAGGCCAGGGGGTGAGGGCTGGAGAGCCAGTAGGAGCTCCCGAGACGCGATGCTCGGGAGCCCCCCCTTTAATGTGCAAGCAACTCGCAAGGCTGGACGGTGGTCGTCCGGGTCGACTCTTGGCTCATTGTAGGGTGATCCTGCAAGTTAGATGACAAAGGAGGCCGAGGGTCCCAGGGCATGAGACAGAGACACCGAAGACCCTGTGAGGTGGTGTACGCGTGGCGGGCTGCGAACCAGAGCTCGATCCCCGTGTTTATCAGCGTTGTAGGGACGGACCCGAGCACAAGCGTTGTGTCGATGTGAGTGTCGTGCAGTGATGCAGAATTGGCGTCAGTCAGACGCATGAGGGTCATGAGGCGGTGGTCATGAGGTGACAATCATAAACAAATTCACAGAAGCGGTTAGTTAATTCTAGTGAATGCAAAATGATACACGCCGTAGGGATGTACCAACACGGCCTGGGGATGATGCAGCCCGAGGGGCACCCCCAACTAAATGAACTAGGGAGATGTCACCTGGTACCGTTGCTGAAGAGTTGTTGAAGTAGCCAAAAAATGTTCACTGTAGGATCCGTCCCTCATGAACCGCTCTGGTGCAGAGCCTCAGGAGGCTCGGAGGGACTGGAAGGCTCCTGAAGGTGTTCCTCCATCTTCGCCAGGAGCGCCTGGTGCCTGGCTTTGCAGGCCGCCTGAGCGTCCCTCATGTAGCGCTGGAACGCCTCAGCCGCGCCCGCCAGGCCAAAAGGCATGCGGACGTAGCTGTGAGGCAGACCCTCGCATCGGCCAACACGAGACAACCATATGAGCTACCGAGATGCGGCCCTGTTGAGCCCAGGGATGTCGATGCATATGCAGAACTCTTTACCCTCGCTAGGGCAGTGAGCTCCGCCACGCAGCAGGTGGCGATCACCTTGCAGAACCCTTCCTTCCTAAATGTCCTCGATCGCCTTGCTGATGAACTCCTGAATGCCTGCTGCCTCACGCATGCTGCCTTCTCCTGGGAAGCATGCTTTGAAGAGCGCCTCCACATGGTGCCCGAGCGCTACTCTCGCGACATTGGCTAGATCTGAGGCCCTCCAAAGGACAGCCCCCGAGTCCAGCCTGAGAGGGGCGCCGGGCGCGCCTCCCTATGCGATGGGAGGAGGCACCATGTCCGGAGACGCGAGACTCAGCGCTGCGCCCTCCGGTGATGCTCCCTCACGAGATCCCTGGCTCAGCTGCAGCTTCTTCATCTTGGGGGCGACCTCAGGAGGGAGGGCACCGTCTTCGTCTTATGGGTTTTTAACCACTGCGGCCTGGAAAGCGCGCTCGAGGGAGCACACCGCATCCTTCTCCTGGCTGGCGACCATGATGATGCCGCCGCTTCCTGGCATCCTGAGGATGTAGTAGCCGTGGTGCGTGGCCGCCATGAACTTGGCTAGTGCTGGGTACCCTAGGATGGCATTGTAGGGAAGATGAATGTCGACGACGTCGAAATAGATGAGCTCGGTGCGGTAGTTGTTGCGCTCACTGAAGGTGACAGGAAGGCAAACTTGCCCGATCGGGTGTGTTGATCCGTCGGTCACTCCTGAGAATGGCTTGGTGGGGTGCAGCTCGTAGTATGGCACCAGAAGTCTGTCGAATGTCTGAATAGAGAGAACACTGAGCGCTGCTCCGCCATCGATCAGGGTCTTGGTGACGGTTACGTTGCTGATAACGGGGGAGCAGGGCATGGGAAGCGCGCCAGCGGTGGCCGTGCACTTGAGCCGGTCTGTGGAGTCGAAGGTGATGGCGCACTTGGACCACTTGAGGGGGCGAGTTGCTTCAAGCTTGGGGAGCGCTGCATTCACCTTGCATGCAAACTGCTTGAAGACACGGTGGGAAGCTGGGGATTGTGAGCCGCCTAAGATGCAGGCAATGGCCCGAGGCTCCTGGAAGCCCACAGCCCCTCGTCCTGGTGGTGATCTTAATTCCTTCTTGGCGGTGGAGGCAGAGGAGGCAAAGCTGCATTGCCCTGAGGGCGGTCCTCACGAGACTGCTCCATCCAGTTGCCCTCGCGAGGCTGGTCCTGCCAACGGTCCTCACGAGGCTGATCGCGCCACTCCTGACGGTGGTCGCGTCCATCCCAGCGTCCTCCACCTTGGCCACCTCCGCGACCGTAGCCTCAATCGTTGCGCTCGGGGCATCGATCAAGGCGCCCGTCGTGGAAGCTCCTGGCAGTCACTGGTGTTGTGGCTGTAGACATTGTGGAAGGCGTAGACTAGCCACTTGCCCTTAGATGACTCGGGGTGGTCGCAGCCGCGCTTGGTCTTTGGCTCTACCGTAAGCATGGCTGGCCCCTTACGCTTCGTGTCCTTGGCCTTGGTCTTCTTGTCTTCTGGATTAGCATCAGGGAGCTTGAGGAGGGAGAGGTGTCCCTCCTCAGCCCTTGCACACTTGTTCGCCATGTTGAACATCTCTAGAGCGGTGTAGAGGTCCTCGTGGATGGCTAGCTCCTCCTTCATCTTGACATCACGCACGCCATCGATGAACCCGGAGATGATGGCCTCGTCAAACACCTTGGGAATCTTGAGGCGTACATTATTGAAGCGCTGGATATATTTATGCAGGGTCTCTCCAGGTTGCTACTTAACACGGCGCATGTTGCCCACTGCAAGCGGACGGTCGCAGGTGCCCTGGAAGTTGGCGATGAAGCGGCAGCGCATATCCTCCCAGGAAGAAACTGATCCCTCGGTCAGGTTCAGCAGCCAAGAACGTGCGCCATCCTTGAGGGCCATCGGAAATCAGTTTGCCATGATCTTCTCGTCGCCGTTGGCCGCCTCAATGCCCAGCTCGTAGAGCTGTAGGAACTCGGCAGGGTCTGAAGTGCCATCGTAGCATGGAGGTAGGTCAGGCTTGAACTTTCTCGGCCAGACGACGTTGCGGAGCTCTGCAGTGAATGCACGGCACCCCGCCGTGGCCACTGGAGGTCGTCGAGGGGGTGGAACGTAGTCTTGGTGCACGCACACCACCACCTCCTGCGGCAGCTCGCGAGCCTAGTGCTAGGGCGCTGGAAGCACGCACGCTTCTCCTTGGGGACGTTGCACCACCTGGCAGCTCACGTCATCTCGAGTCGGCGCCGGGCGCTGCGGGTCGCGCCGTGGAGCCATACGCCTTGGCTCGGCGATGGCGCCTCGGGCTAGAGGCGGAGGAGGAGCCCCGTGTACGACGTCGCCCGCTGCAGGTGGTTGCTGAGGCAGCAAGCGAGCCGGCCCGTCGGAGCCCCCATGCGCGACGCTGATGAGCTCGGCGATACGCTTGAGCCACTCCTCGTAGAGATCACCCACTGGACGGTTGCGAAGAAGCTCCCGCACCATGAGCAGAGCGGCCTACGCATCCACCTGGTTGCGGTGTGCGTGAGATGATGAAGCTGCTGGGGTCAGTGACGGAGTGGCGGTGCGGCCGTCACGGTGCACCGAAGGGTGCAGCAATGAAGCTTGCTTCTCGTGGCCGGCAGGGCCCGTGGCGGCGTTGGCCATCAGAGAAGGAGCGCGGCAGGCGCAATCATCACCCGTCGGAGCCGTCTGAGCGCCGCGGGCGGCGACTGCGGCCCAACGCTCGGTGCAAGCCCTACGCGCGTCGGCCATGGAGGTGTCGGAGCAGTGGCGGATCAAACGACGCAAGAGGGGATCCGACACACCCCTAACTGGAGTGCCAAATGTCGGTTTTCGGGATCCAACAACCCTTGAGAGGTCCTAACTCTGGGGTGCGTCCGGAGATCTCAACCTCTCCAGCCTGCCTACTTGCGATCCTCCCTAGCCTAGCGCATCAAGCTCACAGAGACACGAAGACACAGAGATTTATACTGGTTCAGGCCACCATTGTGGTGTAATACCCTAATCCAGTGTGGTGTGGTGGATTGCCTCGAGGGGCTATGGATGAACTAGTATAAGGGATGAACAGGCCTCAGGAGGTTAGGTGTTCTTGAACTGGTGCGGTGCTCTACTTGCTCTGATTTCGGTCCCTTTGGAGCTAAGTCCTATATATAGTGGCCTTGGTCCTCTTCCCAAATATGAGCGGGAAGGGATTCCACAACAGCGAGATTTGAAAGGGGACATGTAGTACAGTCTATCCTGACAAAAGTAGTCTTCGCCTGTGAAAAGCCTCTAGTCGTGACGCTGCGGTGGGCTCAGTGATGACCTGTGTCCTGCCGTCCTGGCGGTCTTGGTCTTGTTGCACTAGAATGGAAACCTTTGGCTGATTCCTTGGGACTCCACACATGTGGATTGCCTCCCTTGCACCAAAGAGGAAACCTGCACTCTGCACCCGCCTGGCGCCCGCCTGGCCTTGGTCGTCACGGCTCACGTCAGCTGAGCCTCATGAGGTAGCTGCATAGATCTCTCCGCCCCTCAGGAGCCCTCCTGAGGAGGCCAACTCCTTCGGGGGTCATGGCGTCGTTCGCCTCGCGAGGCTTGGCCCCTCGTGAGGGTCTTGTGGTGTTGATGTCGAAGCTGGGTCGTACCAGGCCGTCGATGGAGCCACATGGTGGGCCGCAGGCAGGCAGGACTGGATACCCCCAAGTCCAGGACGCTGACACCATAGACAACCCCATGATAAAGAATTGCCTAGGACAGATGATATTATTGGTCTTGTTTCTATTGCCGTGCCTCCTAATGACCCTTTAGAACAATATTTGCTAGACCATGAAAATGATATGTTTATGAATGAAAGAAAGGAAATAGATGAAGTATTCTTTAAACAGGGACCTATTTTGAAACACAACTTGCCTGTTGAAATCCTAGGGGATACTCCTCCACCCAAGGGAGAACCCGTGTTTGAGCTTAAACCTTTACCTGATACTCTCAAATATGCTTATCTTGATGAAAAGAAGATATATCCTATTATTATTAGTGCTAACCTTTCAGAGCAGGAAGAAGAGAAATTATTGAAAACTCTGAAGAATCACCGTGCTTCTATTGGATATACTCTTGATGATCTTAAGGGCATTAGTCCCACTTAATGCCAGTACAAAATAAAATTGGAGAAAGACGCTAAACCAGTTGTTGATGACCAACGACGGTTAAATCCTAAGATGAAAGAAGTGGTAAGAAATGAAATACTAAAGCTTCTGGAGGCAGGTATAATTTATCCTGTTGCTGATAGTCAGTGGGTAAGTCCTGTCCATTGTGTCCCTAAGAAGGGAGGTATTACTATTGTCCCTAATGATAAAGATGAATTGATCCCGCAAAGAATTGTTACAGGTTATAGAATGGTAATTGATTTCCGCAGATTAAATAAAGCTACTATAAAATATCATTACCCTTTACCTTTTATTGATCAAATGCTAGAAAGATTATCCCAACATACACATTTTTGCTTTCTAGATGGTTATTCTGGTTTCTCTCAAATACTTGTGTCAAAAGAGGATAAAGATAAGACCACTTTTACTTGCCCTTTCAGCACCTTTGCTTATAGATGTATCCCTTTTGGTTTATTTAATGCACCTGCTACCTTTCAAAGATGTATGACTGTTATATTCTCTAACTTTTGTGAAAAGATTGTTGAGGTTTTCATGGATGATTTCTCCGTGTATGGAACTTCTTTTGATGATTTCTTAAGCAACCTTGATCGAGTCTTGCAGAGATGTGAAGAAACTAATCTTGTCTTGAATTGGGAGAAGTGCCACTTTATGGTTAATGAAGGTATTGTCTTGGGGCATAAAATTTCTGAAAGAGGTATTGAAGTTGACAAAGCTAAAGTTGATGCTATTGAAAAGATGTCGTGTCCTAAGGACATCAAAGGTATAAGAAATTTCCTTGGTCATGCCGTTTTCTACAGGAGGTTCATTAAAGACTTCTCAAAAATTTCTAGGCCTCTGACTAATCTCTTACAAAAAGATGTTCCTTTTGTCTTTGCTGATGATTGTGTAGAAGCATTTGAAATACTTATGAAAGCCTTGATTTTTGCACCTATTGTTTAGCCACCCGATTGGAATTTACCCTTTGAAATCATGTGCGATGCTAGTGATTATGATGTAGGTGATGTTCCAGGGCAAATAGTTTATAAGAAATTAAATGGTATCCAATATGCTAGTAAAACTCTAGACAGTGCCCAGAGAAATTATGCCACTACTAAGAAAGAAATTTTAGCAGTTGTATTTGCTTGTGATAATTTCAGACCTTATATTGTTGATCCCAAAGTAACTGTTCACACTAAGCATGCTGCTTTAAATACCTTATGGAAAAGAAAGATGCTAAACCTAGACTTATTAGATGGGTTCTCTTGCTACAAGAATTTGATTTGCATATTATTGATAGAAAGGGAGCTGAGAACCCTGTTGCAGACAACTTGTCTAGGTTAGAAAATATTCTTGATGACCCACTACCTATTGATGATAGCTTTCCTGATGAACAATTAGTTGTCATAAATGCTTCTCGTACTGCCCCATGGTATGCTGATTATGCTAATTACATTGTTGCTAAATTTATACCACCTAGTTTCACATACCAGCAAAAGAAAAAGTTGTTCTATGATTTAAGACATTACTTTTGGGATGACCCACACCTTTATAAAGAAGGAGTAGATGGTGTTATTAGACGTTGTGTACCTGAGCATGAATAGGAACAGATCATACGCAAGTGTCACTCCGAGGCATATGGAGGACATCACGTGGGAGATAGGACTGCACATAAGGTATTGCAATCCGATTTTTATTGGCCTACTCTCTTCAAAGATGCCCATAAGTTTATCTTGTCTTGCGATGAATGTCGAAGAATTGGTAATATTAGTAGATGTCAAGAAATGCCTATGAACTATTCACTTGTTATTGAACCATTTGATGTTTGGGGCTTTGATTATATGGGACTGTTTCCTTCCTCTAATGTGTATACACATATTTTAGTTGCTATTGATTACGTTACTAAGTGGGTAGAAGCTATTCCAACTAGTAGTGCTGATCGTAACACCTCTATTAAGATGCTTAAAGATGTTATTTTTCCGAGGTTTGGAGTCCCTAGATACTTAATGACTGATGGTGGTTCACATTTTATTCATGGTGCTTTTTGTAAGATGCTTGCTAAGTATGATGTTAATCATAGAATTGCATCCCCATACCATCCACAGTCTAGAGGTCAAGTAGAATTGAGTAATAGAGAGCTTAAATTAATTTTGCAAAAGACTGTTAATAGATCTAGAAAGAATTGGTCCAAGAAACTTTATGATGCATTATGGGCCTATAGGACTGCATATAAAAATCCTATGGGTATGTCTCCGTATAAAATGGTTTATGGAAAAGCATATCACTTACCTCTCGAACTAGAACATAAGGCATATTGGGCCATTAAAGAGCTCAATTATGATTTCAAACTTTCTGGTGAGAAGAGGCTATTTGACATTAGCTCACTTGATGAATGGAGAACCCATGCCTATGAGAACGCCAAACTGTTTAAAGAAAAAGTTAAAAGATGGCATGACAAAAGGATACAAAAGCGTGAGTTTCATGTAGGTGATTATGTTTTGCTATACAACTCTCGTTTAAGATTTTTTGCAGGAAAACTTCTCTCTAATTGGGAAGGTCCTTACGTTATCGAGGAGGTCTATCATTCCGGTGCCATAAAAATCAACAACTTCGAAGGCACGAATCCGAAGGTGGTGAACGGTTAAAGAATGAAACATTATATCTCAGGTAACCCCATAAATGTTGAAACCAATGTTATTGACACCGTAACCCCGGAGGAGTACATAAGGGACACTTTCGAGAACATTTCAGACTCCAAAAAGGAATAGGTATGTGGCACGGTAAGTAAACCGACTCCAAAACAGTTCTAATAGCAAATTTTCTCCATTTTGGAATATTTAAGAAAATAGGAAAATAAGTAGTCCAAAAAGGACACGAGGCATCCATGAGGGTGCGCGCCCTACCCCCTAGGTGCGCCCCCTGCCTTGTTGGCACCTCATGTGCCCTCTGGACTCCGTTTTCTTGCACGATACTTCTTTTGGTCGGTAAAAATTCATTATATAATCTCCCGAAGGTTTTGACCATCGTACCACGACAAAATCCTCTACTTTTGTTTTGAGCTGTTTTTCTGACAGATCTAGATCACCATGACGTCTTCAAGCGCCCCCAAGGACATCAACCCCTACCTCGCGGAGGTGCTACAACACCCTCAAACCATTGAGATGCGTGAGGGGGTGCTGCACATCCGCAACGTTGAGGGACCAAGGAGGACTGGAAGCGTGGAGACAAGACTCGAAGCCATGGAGCAACAAGTTTTCAAGTGCCAAGGGATGGTGGAATGAGGACTCAACTCCAACCACATGATGATCGCTGAGTTCACCAACAACCACAAGGTGGATGCCAAGAACATTGGGGAGACCATCTTCAAGCTTCATGAGAAAATCAAGCACCTCCAAGCCTAGATCTATGACCTACAAAACCAAACTGTGAGTATGAATATAGATTCAAGAGGATGAGTTTGGCTGCAGATTTGAAGATCCCGGAGACTCGATCATCCTTCTATGATGGTGAGCCTATGCCTTGGAAGATGGACGACAAGCCTACATCATCAACAACTCCGTCATCACCACCCCCGAAGAAAGAGACATAAACACATGGGTATGGGCACTCCCCTTGGCAACTGCCAAGCTTGGGGGAGGTGCCCTGTTATCGTATCGCTATCACAATTCTATATTTACCGTTTTTCTTAGTTCAGTCTTTTGGTTATATCCTGATCTAGCAGAATAAAGTTTAGTATGATCTATCTTTGAGTTTTTGTATTGATCCCTATCTATGTAATCGAGTCTGTGAGCTATATATAATAAAGATTAGTATTGAGTCAAGGGCTTTGCTATCTTGCTATGATCTTGAGGGAATAAAATTAAATAGAAAGAATAAAAAGAAACAAAAAGATCATATTGATCTTAGGGAGAGTAATGACTTCACATATAAAGAGTATGATAATAAAAGTTGTTGAGAGTTGACAAACATAGTTTTGGTCATCGTTGCAATTAATAGGAAGTAATAAAGAAAGAGGGTTTTACATATAAATATACTATCTTGGACATCTTTTATGATTGTGAGCACTCATTAAAATATGACATGCAAGAAAGTTGATCTTGGACAAGGAAGAAAACATAATGGGTTATGTTTTCTTATATTCGAAATAAATTATATTGTCATGGTTCATCCAACATGTTGAGCTTGCCTTTCCCCCTAATGCTAGCCAAATTCTTTTGCATCAAGTAGAGATACTACTTCTGCTTCCAAACATCCTTAAACCCAATTTTTCCATGAGAGTCCACCATATCTACCTATGGATTGAGTAAGATCCTTCAAGTAAGTTGTCATTGTTTCAAGCAATAAAAATTGCTCTATAAATATGTATGATCAATTAGTGTGGAGAAAATAAGCTTTATACAAGCTTGTGATATGGAAGAAATAAAAGCGACAGACTGCATAATAAAGGTCCCTATCACAAGTGGCAATATAAAGTGATGTTCTTTTGCATTAAGATTCTGTGCATCCAACCATAAAAGCATATGACAACCTCTGCTTCCCTCTGCGAAGGACCTATCTTTTATTTTTGTCTTCTAGCTTATACAAGAGTCATGGTGATCTTCACCTTACCCTTTTACATTTTATCCTTTGGCAAGCACTATGTGTTGGAAATATAATGATATATATACCCAATTGGATGTAGGTTTTCATAAAGTATTATTGTTGACGTTACCCTCGAGGTAAAAGGTTGGGAGGTGAAACTATAAGGCCCTATCTCTCTCTGTGTCCGATTAAAACTTCATACCCATAAGTATTGTGTGAGTGTTAGCAATTGTGAAAGACTAAATGATAGTTGAGTATGTGGACTTGCTGAAAAGCTCTTATATTTTGACTCTTTCCGAGGTTATGATAAATTGCAATTGCTTCAATGACTGAGATTATAGTTTGCTAGTTTTCAATGAAGTTTCTGATTCATACTTGACATTGTGAATAGATTGTTACTTTAGCATAAGAAATCATATGACAATATATATGTTGTTGTTCTAAAAATGATCATGATGCCCTCATGTCCGTATTTTATTTTATCGACACCTCTATCTCTGAACATGTGGACATATTTTTTGATATCGGCTTCCGCTTGAGGACAAGCGAGGTCTAAGCTTGGGGGAGTTGATACGTCCATTTTGCATCATGCTTTTATATTGATATTTATTGCAATATGGGATTTTACTACACATTATGTCACAATACTTATGCCTTTCTCTCTCTTATTTTACAAGGTTTACATGAAGAGGGGGGATGCCGGCAGCTGGAATTGTGGGTTGGAAAAGGAGCAAATATTAGAGACCTATTCTGCACAGCTCCAAAAGTTATGAAACTGCATGAAAGTCGGTTTTGGTATATAATAAAAATATTGGGTGAAGAAAGCACCAGAGGGGGGCCACCCACTGTCCTCGGGGGTGGGGGGCGCGCCTGTCGTGGTTCTAAGTCTGACAGTAGAGTGGGGGGTAGGTATGGAGAGACAAGGTCCTAGCTATGGAGAGGTTGTAACGCAAGAGATGTACGAGTTCAGGCCCTTCTCGGAGGAAGTAAAAGCCCTACATCTCGGAGCCCGGAGGCGGTCGAGTGGATTATGTGTATATGAATTACAGGATGCCGAACCCTTCTGCCTATGGAGGGGGGTGGCTTATATAGAGTGCGCCAGGACCCCAGCCAGCCCACGTAATGAAGGGTTTAAGGTGTATTTAGTCCGGGGCGTTACTGGTAACGTCCCACATAAAGTGTCTTAACTATCATAAAGTCTAATTAACTACAGGCCGTTGCAGTACAGAGTGCCTTTTGACCTCCTGGTAGTCGAGTGAGTCTTCGTGGTCGAGTCCTTCAAGTTAGTCAAGTGAATCCCTCGTTGGTCGACTGGAAGGTGACCTCTTATAAGGGTGTCCTTGGGCAGGGTACTTAGATCAGGTCTGTGACCCTACCCTAGGTACATGACTCCATCATTAGCCCCCGAATGGATTGAGGCTTTGAGTGACGGAGGAGTTGATGCTGTTTCCGATTAACCTTTGCACACTGGTCGTGCGTTGTTCTGAACCAGAGAATCTCTTTGTTGATAGTGAGCAACTTGTCTTCAGTCGACTCGATCGATTCTTTTCTTTCGTCGAGTGATCTTTCGGGCTTCGTCGATTTCCGAGCGACGGATCGCAGGAAATCCCGCGCCTGACAGACTGATCTACCGTTCGCGGATTCCGCGGGATGCGAAATTTGGGGAAACGCGCGAAGTGGAGCGGACCGCGGCGTTCGGATGGGATGGGACATAGACGCCTCGATCCCCGCGCCGCTTTCTTCGCCACGTATCCCGCCCACGTAACAGTTCCAGGACATGATTAGATCTGCCGGGTCCACCTGTCATCCACTCGGAAGGGATCTTATAAATGTGCCCGGCGAGGGTTTTTTGAACAGTGCCTCAGCATTCTCTCTCTCTGCCTCCTTCGTCTCCGCCCAACGCGCTCGCTCTCGCCTCCGCACCACTTCTCCTCACGCACCCCGCCGGAAGCCATGGTCAAGGAGAAGACGGCAGCGCTGGAGCGCGCGAAGAAGGCGTCGGCGATGGAGAAGGCGAAGGGGAGATCCACCAGCCGCGGTGGGTCTTCGTCCAGATCCCGCCTGCCGAAAGGCTGGGTCCAGGGAGATTGGATCCAGTCGACCATCACGGAGAAGGATCTCCTCGACATGGCCAACGAGGGCCTGATCCCCCATGGAGCTGCGAGGCTTCCGGGGAAAGAGTGGCAGCCCCAGCCGGAAGAGGGTGAGTGCGTGCTTCTGGCTACCCATGTCGACCGCGGATTCTCTTTGCCGCCGAGCGTTTTCTTCCGTGGTTTCTTGAACTTTTTTGGAGCGCAACTCCACCACTTCACCCCGAATTCTATCGCCTATCTTGCCGCGTTTGTGTCCATGTGCGAGAGTTTTCTGGGCTGTCGACCGCACTGGGGCTTGTTCAAGCACATATTCACATGTCGCTCTCAAACTGTGAAGAAGGCGAGTCCAGGCGACGAAAGAACCCGAGTGGTCCAAATGTGTGGAGGTCTGGGGATCCAGGTGAGAAACAAGAGCACCTTCCCAGCCATGACATTTCCCGAGTCAGTCAGAGGCTGGCAGTCGACCTGGTTCTACTGCCAGGATGAGTCGACACTGGGGCAGTCGAGTGGGCTCCCTCCATTTACCATGGACCGAGTGAACAAGCCCTCCTCCTTGAAGATGATTCCGGAGGAGAAATCTGACGTGAAGATGTTGATGGAGCGCGTAGTTCAGTTGGTTCGGGAGGGAGTGACGGGCATGGATCTCCTGGAAGTTTTCCTTAGGCGCCGAATCCAGCCTCTTCAGTTCCGGAGCCACTGCATGTGGTTGTACTGCGGGACTGAGGATGTGACTCGGGTCAATCCAGAAGCAGTCGACGATGCCACTCTGGAAAGGTGGATGGCCGCTGTTACTGGGAACAAGGACAACCCTCGCGGGGCCAGAAGGATTCCTCCACTCGACTGCCACAGTGATCCAAACAAGGCATGTCTGCCCCACTTCCCGTTGTATTCTCATCATATTTTATTTCTGCTTTCTCTGCTGATCGGTCGACTGATCTTTGTCTTGTTGTCCCTCAGGCCCTCACTGAACTGTACTCGATGCCCAACGGAGCGCAGGCTCCGACTGAGGAGGGAGAAGCGAGCGGGGGTGAGAGCCAGGAGGAGGAGTGGGACTCGGACGCCGCCGAGGCCGATGATGACGACGATGATGATGATGACGATGAGGAAGGGGAAGAGGAGGAGGAGGAGGAGGTCGCACCACCGCGCTCGGAAAGGCGGTCGAAACTTGTCCATGACCCTGCGACTGAACGCGGTGAGGGGGTCGCGACTGTTACTCAGTCGACCAAGCGCCCCCGGACCACCTCTCCGGCGCCGACTGAAAAGGCGCCGAAGCAGCCCAGGGCGGCCCCGTTGAAGCCGACCAAGCACCTGCCGAAGATGAAGGTGTCCATCCCCACCATATCAGGGTAATCATATTGCTTACGTCTTCTTGTTTTGTGTGAACTTTATCTCTGGTTGGCGCTGAAGTTAGTCGACTGACTCTTTGGAGTTGCAGTGCTGCTACTTCTGAGACCTCAGCCCGGGCTGACGACCATGCGATGGAGGACGCAGCAACCTCAAAACCTGGTATTATACTCTTAACACCGTTTCTAGTCGACTGACTCATGATCTCTAATTCTGATTCTTTTCTGTAGCTCCATCCAATGTTGTTATCACTCTCCCTGATGATGATGAAGACGAGGAACCACTAAAGCACAGAATGAGAAGGAAAGCGTCTGCCAGCAGGGTGCCCCAGGATGTGACGGTGCCTGAGACTCTGGTCGCGGAGGAGGAGAACACCACTCGACACACTGTGTCCTTCGCAGATCCGCTGACGAGTGCTCCGCAGCCCTCCCTCTTCACGACGCACCACGTCCCAGAGGACCAAGCTGGCGCCGCGAAGGAGGCGATACGCCAGGCAGGGATCATGATGGAGCAGTTGAAGACCATCTGGGATGCGAGCCAGGCAGCTTACGACGCCAGTTCCTCCCTTCAAAGGAATGTTCAGGTCAGTCGACCACCACTTGTTCTGTTAGGACATGCTATCAAAAAACTTTTCTTTCCAGAATTTATAGTAGTCACCCACTGGGTGTGTCGATTTAAACTCCGTGTTAGCGGGGGCACGCTGAGTGCACCCGCTGGGTGTAGTCCCCAAGGCTAAGGTCGACTGCGGGCAGTCGGCCTTAGGCTTTATAATTTCAGTCTCTCCGTCATTCGACTACGGCGAATGGATTTCGCAAACCGGTGGGGGCACGCTGAGTGCACCCACTGGGTGTAGTCCCCGAGACTATGGTCGACTGCTGGCAGTCGGTTACAGTCTTAGAGAATACATCTTGTTTTTTTTGAGGTCGACTGGTCGACTCTGTCTTCAAATAGGATTACTGGGGGCACGCTGAGTGCACCCAGTGGGTGTAGTCCCCAAGGCTAAGGTCGACTGCTGGCAGTCGGCCTTAGGCTTTATAATTTCAGTCTTTCCGTCATTCGACTAAGGCGACTGGATTTCACAAACTGGTCGACTGGTCGACTCTGTCTTCGACTGGTCGATTAGTGGGGGCACGTTGAGTGCACCCACTGGGTGTAGTCCCCGAGACTACGGTCGAATGCTCGTATTCGGCTGTAGTCTTAGAAACGCGTGATTTTTCCTTTTTCACTCGGAAGTGAATTATATTTGACATTTTAGTCGATTGGTTCTTCGCAGAACTCCTGTGATCTTGTGGCTCGCTACTCTAAGCTGGAAAACAAGCACATTCAGCTCGAGCTGAATTTGAAGCTGGTTCAGGAGAATCTGACGAAGGCAAAGGAGGAGACCGAAGGTATGTTTGGTGAGACCTTGACGACTGCTTTTTCCCTTTATTTGTTTCAAAATCTGATCTTGCTGTAACTTGCAGGTAAGGTGAGGGAGGCCGAACGGAAGAAGGACCTTGAGCTAGCTGAGAAGATCAAGCTTGTTGACGAGAAGTTAGCTTCAGTCGCCAAGCTTGAGCAAGAAAATGCCAATCTGAAAGCTGCTCTTGGGAAGAAAAAAGATCTGGAGGCCTTCCTGAATGGTCTTGCCAAGAAGCTGTTTCTTATGCTTGAAGGTAAATCTCTATGCTCGGCGATCATTTCCAACCGTGGTTTTTCCATTCGACCATCGCCTTGACTCGGTGATCGTCCTTGCAGAATTTTGTCAAAACTGTGAAGAAGAAACTAGCCGGCTGGAACCAAACCTTGACCTCGTCAATTCTCCGATGGACGACGAAGTTGCCATGAATGTTTTCCGACTGGAGTCCCGTGTTGCAGCTGTCGTGGACTATCTTGCAAGGCTGAAGGTCGCCACATCTCGCATCGACTCGACGCTCTGGCCCGGGGAGACTCTTCAGAATGACCTCGAGTCGCTGATGGCTCGCTTGAACACGATCCCTGGTCGAGTGCAGGAGTGGAAAAAGTCCTCGGCTCGGTGCGGTGCAGATGTTGCTCTGTGTCTGGCCCGAGTCCACTGCAAAGATGCGCGAGAAGACAAGCTGGCGGCCCTCCGGGTGGCCAACACCAAGAAACACGACTTCAGGTCCTTTATGGAAACTTTCCTTGCGGCTGCCACTCGGATCGCAGATGGAATTGATCTTGATGAGTTTGTTGCACCTTCCAGCCCTCCACAGGAGGGGTAAAAAACTTCTTCTAAGCTCGACGCTTTAAATTTGCCTCGGTATGCCGAGTGGAGTTGTAACCGATAAACCTTAACGGGCTTAGCGCCTGAGCACTTTCGGTTCCTTTAGGTATCGATCCGAACTTGAATTTGGTCGTTTGAATATGATTGCTTTTGGCTCGAAATGTCTTTTGCAGGTTCAAAGCAGGGCGCTTACTGCAATCGACTTATTCCTTAGTCCACTTAGGTGAGCGCTGGGCTGCAGCTAAGCCCCCGAGTGAGAGGTTTGCTCTTCACTCGGTAGGATTTTATATCTTAGGCGAGCACTGGGCTGCAGCTAAGCCCCCGAGTGAGAGGTTTGCTCTTCACTCGGTAGGATTTTGATAACTTAGGCGAGCACTGGGCTGCAGCTAAGCCCCCGAGTGAGAGGTTTGCTCTTCACTCGGTAGGATTTTGATAACTTAGGCGAGCACTGGGCTGCAGCTAAGCCCCCGAGTGAGAGGTTTGCTCTTCACTCGGTAGGATTTTTATATCTTAGGCGAGCACTGGGCTGCAGCTAAGCCCCCGAGTGAGAGGTTTGCTCTTCACTCGGTAGGATTTTTATATCTTAGGCGAGCACTGGGCTGCAGCTAAGCCCCCGAGTGAGAGGTTTGCTCTTCACTCGGTAGGATTTTTGATAACTTAGGCGAGCACTGGGCTGCAGCTAAGCCCCCGAGTGAGAGGTTTGCTCTTCACTCGGTAGGATTTTTGATAACTTAGGCGAGCACTGGGCTGCAGCTAAGCCCCCGAGTGAGAGGTTTGCTCTTCACTCGGTAGGATTTTTATAACTTAGGCGAGCACTGGGCTGCAGCTAAGCCCCCGAGTGAGAGGTTTGCTCTTCACTCGGTAGGATTTTTGATAACTTAGGCGAGCACTGGGCTGCAGCTAAGCCCCCGAGTGAGAGGTTTGCTCTTCACTCGGTAGGATTTTTGATAACTTAGGCGAGCACTGGGCTGCAGCTAAGCCCCGAGTGAGAGGTTTGCTTTCACCGGTAGGATTTTAATCTTAGGCGAGCACTGGGCTGGCAGCTAAGCCCCGAGTGAGAGGTTTGCTCTTCACTCGGTAGGATTTTATATCTTAGGCGAGTACTTGGACTGCAGCTAAGCCTCCGAGTGAGAGGTTTGCTCTTCACTCGTAGGATTTCGGTAACTTAGGCGAGTACTTGGACTGCAGCTAAGCCCCGAGTGAGAGGTTTGCTCTTCGCTCGTAGGATTTTTGATAACTTAGGCGAGCACTGGGCTGCAGCTAAGCCTCGAGTGGAAGTCTGGCTTATCACTCGGTAGGATTTTCGATAACTTAGGCGAAACGGATTCGAGCTAAGCCTCCGAGTGAGAGGTTTGCTCTTCACTCGTAGGTTTTTTACAAACTTAGGCGAAATGGATTCGCGGCTAAGTCACCCACTGGGGGGAAATTTCATTGGACAAAATAAAAAGTGACAAAAATTATGGAGGAACTATGACACTATTATTTTGAGGTCCATGAACTACAGAAGTACTTTATCGCAACTCATCCGAGTGATAAAACTTAAGTGTAAAATGGGCGGAGTAGTTCCGCGTTCCAAGCTCGGGGCTCGTCGATATTATGCTCGACGTTGTAGAGACGGTACGCCCCGTTGTGGAGAACTTTGGTGACGATGAAGGGTCCTTCCCAAGAAGGAGCAAGCTTGTGTTGTTTCTTCTGATCCACTCGGAGAACTAAATCTCCTTCTTGGAAGGCTCGACCTCTCACATTTCTGGCATGGAAACAACGCAAATCTTGTTGGTAGATGGTCGACCGGATCAGAGCCATCTCCCTTTCTTCCTCTAAAAGGTCGACTGCGTCCTGCCGCGCTTGTTCAGCTTCTGCTTCATTGTATATTTCAACTCGAGGAGCATTGTGGAGAAGATCACTCGGCAAGACTGCTTCAGCTCCGTAGACCAAGAAGAATGGAGTTCTTCCGGTCGAGCGATTAGGTGTGGTCCTCAGTCCCCAAAGCACCGAGGGAAGTTCGTCGACCCAAGCTCCAGCTGCATGCTTGAGATCACGCATCAGTCGGGGTTTCAGTCCCTTGAGAATCAGGCCATTGGCTCGCTCTGCTTGTCCATTCGACTGCGGATGAGCGACTGAAGCGTAGTCGACTCGTGTGCCTTGAGAGTTACAGAAATCTCTGAATTCCTCCGAGTCAAAGTTCGACCCATTATCCGTAATGATGCTGTGCGGGACTCCATATCTGAATATTAGTTCTCTGATGAAGCTAACAGCAGCACCGGCGTCAAGGTTCTTGATTGGTTTAGCCTCGATCCACTTGGTGAACTTGTCGACTGCCACCAGTACATGCGTGAAGCCACTTCGCCCTGTTCTCAAAGGACCGACCATGTCCAACCCCCATACTGCGAAAGGCCAGACGAGTGGAATGGTCTTCAGGGCTAATGCAGGCTTGTGCGACATATTCGAGTAGAACTGACATCCCTCGCACTTATCCACTATCTCCTTTGCCATCTCATTCGCCTTTGGCCAGTAAAATCCGGCTCGGTATGCTTTGGCCATGATGGTCCGAGAGGACGCATGATGGCCACAGGTCCCCGAGTGGATATCATTGAGGATGAGTCGACCTTCTTCTGGTGTTATGCACTTCTGACCAACTCCAGTCGCGCTTTCTCTGTATAATTGTCCTTTGATTACGGTAAAGGCCTTAGATCGACGGACGATCTGTCGAGCCTCTTCCTCATCCTCCGGAAGCTCTTTTCTCAGGATATACGCGATATATGGAACTGTCCAGTCGGGAATGACCACCAAGACCTCCATGATCAAGTCGACCACCGCTGGGACTTCAACCTCAGTCGGATCTGTGGCACTCTTGGGCTGTGGAGCTTCTTCGGTGAAAGGATCTTCTTTGACTGACGGAGTGTGTATATGCTCCAAGAACATACCACTCGGAATGGCTTCTCTCTTGGAACCTATCTTTGCTAGATCATTAGCTGCTTGATTTTTCAGTCGGGGTATATGATGGAGCTCCAACCCCTCGAACTTCTTTTCCAGCTTCCTCACTGCACTGCAGTATCCAGTCATGGCTGGGCTTCTCACGTCCCACTCCTTCATCACTTGGTTGACCACTAAATCCGAGTCGCCATAAACCATCAGGCGACGGACGCCGAGTGAAATGGCCATGCGCAACCCATATAAGAGGGCCTCATATTCTGCCTCATTGTTGGAGGAATCAAAGTGAATCTGGAGCACATATCTGAGCTTATCTCCTCTGGGGGAAACCAGGACAACCCCAACACCGGAACCATTCAACATTTTAGAGCCATCAAAGAACATGGTCCAATGCTCCGAGTGAACTTCAGTCGGCTGCTGCTGTTCAATCCACTCGGCGAGGAAATCTTCTATTGCCTGGGACTTAATGGCTTTCTTTGCCTCAAACTTGATATCAAGGGGAAGAAGTTCAATCGCCCATTTAGCCACTTGACCAGTTGCATCTCTGTTGTGCAAAATCTCTGATAGTGGAGCGTCGCTGACGACTGTGATGGAATGATCAGAGAAATAATGAGCAACCTTCTTTGTGGTCATGTATATTCCATACACAAGCTTCTGATAATGAGGATATCTCTGCTTGGATGGAGTCAAGACTTCAGACAAATAATACACTGGGCGCTGAACTTTGAGAGCTTTTCCTTCTTCTTCCCGCTCGACCGTAAGCACAGTACTGACGACCTGTCCTGTGGCTGCGATATAGAGCAGCAGAGGCTCTTTGCTGATTGGAGCAGCAAGCACCGGCTGGGTGGAGAGCAGAGCTTTTAGCTCGGCAAACGCTGCATCAGCTTCTGGAGTCCACTCGAACTTGTCTGCCTTCTTCATCAGTCGGTAAAGAGGCAATGCCTTTTCACCGAGTCGTGAGATGAATCGACTTAATGCGGCCAAGCATCCAGTAAGCTTCTGGACATCGTGTACTCGCACAGGGCGTTTCATTCGGAGAATAGTGCCGATCTTCTCTGGATTAGCGTCGATTCCTCGCTCGGAAACGAGAAAACCGAGTAACTTGCCACCAGGAACTCCAAACGTGCACTTTGATGGATTGAGCTTGATATCATACCTTCTGAGGTTGGCAAATGTTTCGGCGAGGTCAGCGAGCAGGTCGGAACCTTTTCGTGACTTGACGACGATATCATCCATATACGCTTCCACATTCCGACTGATTTGAGTGAGAAGACACTTCTGAATCATTCGCATAAATGTGGCTCCGGCATTCTTGAGGCCGAATGGCATGGTGATATAGCAGAAGCACCCGAATGGAGTGATGAAAGCTGTTTTTACCTCGTCGGGTCCGTACAGACGGATCTGGTGGTACCCGGAGTAGGCGTCTAGAAAAGACAGTCTCTCGCATCCCGCGGTCGAGTCAACAATTTGATCTATGCGAGGGAGAGGAAAATGATCTTTCGGGCAGGCCCGGTTGATGTGCTTGAAATCAATGCACATTCGGAGTGATTTGTCCTTCTTAGGAACCATGACGACATTAGCGAGCCACTCGGAGTGGTATATCTCTCTGATAAATCCTTCCGCCAACAGTCGAGCCACTTCCTCACCAATGGCTTTTCTCTTCTAGACGGCGGACCGCCGAAGATGCTCTTTGACTGGTTTTGCAGATGAGTCGACTCTTAGGCGATGCTCAGCCAGTCCCCTGGGAACACCTGGCATGTCAGCGGGCTTCCATGCAAAAATGTCCCAGTTCTCACGGAGGAACTGGATGAGCGCTTCTTCCTATTTCGGGTCGAGTGTTGTGGAGATGTGGGTCGGAGCTGCATCGGGGTCGGTCGGGTGAATGTGAACAGGCTTTGTCTCACCGGACGACTGAAATACAGATTCTGTGGCGGGTTTCTTGGATCGCAGCAAATCACTCGGATCTGCGTTTTGCTTGTATTCTTCGAACTCGACCGCTGTCACTTGGGAATCGGCAATCTTTGAGCCCTTCTGAAAACACTCTTCTACCTTTTTCCGATCACCGGTGACAGTGATCACTCCTTTGGGGCCGGGCATCTTCAATTTGAGGTACACGTAACATGGTCGAGCCATGAACCGTGCATAAGCTGGTCTCCCCAAAATGGCATGATATGCACTCTGAAAATCCACGACCTCAAACGTCAACTTCTCTTTGCGAAAATGTTTCGAATCACCAAACACCACGTCCAGAGCTATTTGGCCGAGTGACTCAGCTTTCTTTCCCGGTATAACTCCATGAAAGCTCATGTTACTGGTGCTCAGTCGGGACATCGGAATGCCCATTCCTTTCAGCGTGTCTGCATACAACAAATTCAGCCCACTACCACCGTCCATCAGTACTTTTGTTAGTCGAGTGCCTTCAACAACTGGATCGACCACCAAAGCTTGCCTCCCAGGGGTGGCAATATGAGTCGGGTGATCAGATTGGTCGAAGGTGATGGGTGTTTGGGACCATTTCAGATAATTTGCTTTCGCTGGGGCAACCATGTTCACCTCACGGTTAATAACTTTCAATCGACTCTTGCTTTCCACATCTGCAAAGATCATCAGAGTGGAGTTGATATGTGGATATCCTTCCTCACTTTCCTCCTTGTCTTCGGCCTTGTCCGACTCCTTCTCCTTGTTATTAGACTGTTTTCCCTGAAACTGCTGGATCAGGAGTCGACATTGGCGAGTGGTATGCTTCGGGTAGATGATATTCCCCTCTTCGTCTTTCTTCGTGTGGATGTGACACGGCATATCCATCACATCGTTCCCTTCTTTATCCTTCACCTTCTTAGGGTTCCAGGATCCTTTTGGTTTCCCTTTAAACTTTCCCTGAGTCACGGCCAGAGCCTCTTCAGGAGCTGCCGGTTCAGCCTTCCGCTTCTGTTTCCGACTGGTGTTTCCCTTCTCCGACTGACTCGGCTTGTGCTTGCCGCTTCGGAGTCGGTCTTCTTCTTCGCCGTTGGCGTACTTGGTAGCAATCTCCATCATCCGACTCAAGGTCATGTCACCGGTTCGACCAAATTTCAAACTCAATTCTCTATTCTTGACACCATCCTTAAAGGCACAGACTGCCTGATGATCAGACACATTCTCCACAGTATGGTGCAAAGTGATCCATCTCTGAATATACTCCCTAAGAGTCTCATTGTTCTTCTGCACGCAGACTTGCAGCTCCATCAATCCAGCCGGTCGCTTGCAAGTTCCTTCAAACGTTCTGATGAACACTCGGGACAGATCTTCCCAAGTGTAAATGCTGCTAGGAGGTAATTGAGTCAACCATGCCCTGGCAGAACCTTCCAGCATGAGGGGCAAATGCTTCATGGCCACCTCGTCGTTCCCACCACCAATCTGAACCGCCACTCGGTAGTCTTCAAGCCAAGTTTCAGGCTTAGACTCACCAGTGAACTTGCTGATTCCTGTTGCCAACCTGAAATTGGGAGGGATAACTGCGGCTCTGATAGCTCTGCTGAAACATTCAGGACCAGAAACATGCACTCGACTGCTTGTGGGCGCATTTCTGTCGAGTCCACCTCGATGGGCTCTGTTCCGATCGACTAAGCCTTGCACGATAATGGATCGCGCATCAAAGCCTGGTTCTCTGGGGTCGACTGGAACTCTTCGCCCCGCACTGAGCTGACGTCTGTCATCTTGCTGCCGAGGAGCGTAAGACCCACCCCTCGGAGGGGAATTGGGCACCCGACGCCTATCATCTCGGTCGAGTCGGTCACCATATTGGTCTTGCCGATTCTCGCGCCCTTCACGCCGCGGAGGCGATCTGGGGCTGTGAGACGACTGAACCGTATTCGCAGCGATGGATCGACTGTGAATTCTGTTGCGCGACTGTGACACGGCCGAATTCTGATCTCCTGCTGCCCGGAGCAAATCCCTGATCTGCATCAAGCCTCTGCCAGCTTCCGACTGAGAGGGCTGGATGGACTCTGCTATATGGGTCGCAGCTGCTAAATTCTGGATTGGGGTTCGATATACCTGAGTCGGCGGGAAGAGTTGACGTTGACTGGTGTCGGGAACTCGTTGCCGCGCGCGCTCGTCGAGTGCTCGCTGAAGATTCTCCAGTCGAGTGCGTTCGGCCAAATTGGCCAAACGTGCCTCCTCCAAGGCGCGAGCCTCGGGGGTTTCTCCTGCGATGGGAGTATGCAGGGCATCCACGTTCCTGCGGCGAAGTTCCTCTCTTTGTAGAGAGTCGAGTGGCTCGGGCTGGTACTCTTCGTGGTCTCGTGCGGGGTCGCCTCCGTCGCCTGCTCCACCATCACGGGCGAAGCCAGGGGGACTGCGGGGCCCGTCGACCATCAGGATTTCCGCCGCTGGATCACTGCTATCGCACTCGGATGCCGTCTCTACGGAGCCAGTCGACAGATCGAACAGGCCGTAGAGAGATTCGTCGGGCTTGATTGCCGCAACTTGGGTGGTGGCCGTCTGGCGAGCCACCGCGTGCCTCACCCACCGCTGAAGCCTCGACCGGCCCGAGCGCTTGCGCTGGCAGAAGACCGGGAGGGTGGTCGATGGGGGAGTCGACCGATATGGAGTCGACGGTTGCCGCAGCAGAACGCCGCGGACACATGCGCGAAAATGCGTCGCACCGCGGACGGGGAGCGCATCGACGTCGAGTGGAGCCTCCTGGAGCCAGGCGGAGTCGTCAGCGACGAAGGTGAGAGCACCGAGACGGATCTCTCGACCCTCAACCAAAACTCCAGCAGTCATCATGATAAAAGTACTCGGAAGAACCGCAACTTCTCCACAAAATCGCTAAAACACCTGCCCCACGGTGGGCGCCAACTGTCGTGGTTCTAAGTCTGACAGTAGAGTGGGGGGTAGGTATGGAGAGACAAGGTCCTAGCTATGGAGAGGTTGTAACGCAAGAGATGTACGAGTTCAGGCCCTTCTCGGAGGAAGTAAAAGCCCTACGTCTCGGAGGCCGAAGGCGGTCGAGTGGATTATATGTATATGAATTACAGGATGCCGAACCCTTCTGCCTGTGGAGGGGGGTGGCTTATATAGAGTGCGCCAGGACCCCAGCCAGCCCACGTAATGAAGGGTTTAAGGTGTATTTAGTCCGGGGCGTTACTGGTAACGTCCCACATAAAGTGTCTTAACTATCATAAAGTCTACTTAACTACAGGCCGTTGCAGTACAGAGTGCCTTTTGACCTCCTGGTAGTCGAGTGAGTCTTCGTGGTCGAGTCCTTCAAGTTAGTCGAGTGAATCCCTCGTTGGTCGACTGGAAGGTGACCTCTTCTAAGGGTGTCCTTGGGCAGGGTACTTAGATCAGGTCTGTGACCCTACCCTAGGTACATGACTCCATCAACGCCCTACCCCCCTCGACGCGCCCCCTGCCTCGTGGGCCACCTGGAAGCCCCCCGATGCCCATCTTCTGGTACAAGGTGTGTTTTGCCCTGGAAAAGATCATAAGGAAGCTTTTGGGACGAAGCGCCGCCCTCT